>NC_037681.1:50790884-50838039 GCF_003255815.1 Theropithecus gelada
AAAAAAAAAAAAAAAAAAAAAAAAAAAAAAAACTGGCATTATACAACATAAACATAAATGATAAAATTTATGGTGATAATTTTTAAATGATCATTTTTCTTAGAGGGATCTTATATAGCAAATTTTAAAATGCCATGACAAGTTGAGAGGGAAACTGCAGAAAACAAAGAAAAAAAACTTTATATTTTAATACCTTTAACAACACCACTCTTCTCCTGCTATTTGAACAAAAGACCCTAAATTTCCATTTTGCATAGAGCCTCACTAATTCTCCAGCAGGCCTCAGTATCTATCCTTTTTTTTTTTTTTTTTTGAGACAGAGTCTCCCTCTGTTGCCCAGGCTGGAGTGCAGTGGCGCTATTGATCTTGGTTCACTGCAAGCTGCGCCTCCCAGGTTCACATCATTCTCCTGCCTCAGCCTCCTGAGTAGCTGGAACTACAGGCTCCTGCCACTACGCCCGGCTAATTTTTTTGTAGTTTTAGTAGAGACAGGGTTTCACCTTGTTAGCCAGGATGGTCTCGATGTCCTGACCTCGTGATCCGCCTGCCTCGGCCTCCCAAAGTGCTGGGATTATAGGCGTGAGCCACCGTGCCTAGCCTATCTATCCTTCTTATAAGAATGTCAGCTCCACCTGAATAAGAGTTTATCTGTTTTACCACTGTTGATAAAACGGCTTCTATATTAGTGTTGAGAACACAGTAGGCCTTCAACACACAATTTTTGAGTACATAAATGTTGAATAAATTACTGTAAGCCCAAAATGCCACCCCTGTTCATCTGAAGGCAGAATGAGTCAGAATGCCTGGCACAAACAGCATGTTTCATTCTAGAGCCAGTCTATTCATTCAATTCCCCTCCAATGAAGTGTTTATTCATTCATTTATTCAACACACATTTATGGATCATGTTTTCTGTGCCAGGCAAAGACAAATAAGCCACGGTCCTCAGCTTCAAGCAGATTACTGTCTAAAAATGGGGAACACAGTTATAAAGGGCTAAAGGTAATCAAGTGTTAAAAACAGCTTGAGAGAACTGTATGCAGGGGACAGTTGGAACACGGGCCAGTGATGCCGCGAAGGCTCTGGAAAAATGCTAGGAGAAGGAAACATGGGGTTCCCCACCATGAACCCTGGGCTCCATTATAGCAAGTCTTCTTACTTCCCAGACTATACTGTAGAAAGCCTAGCCCTCCTCACACTCGGGATTCTCAGTGCCACCTCCACCACTCAGTACATGTTGTCCTTCCAAGAAGGTCCTCTTCATTTCTCTAAATTTCTTTGATCCTCCAAGGACTTTGTGGGTTTAACTGGTCTCTCCCTGTAGCTGCACAACTGCTAAGCAATTTAGCCCTTGAACACACGTTATTTTGAATTGTTCCATTATTGCTTCTGTGTATAAATCTTATCTGTTGCCCTCCCCTCTCACATCACACAGACACACCAGACTAGGTTGGAAGAACCCGTGTTCTGTCATTACATGCAGTGGGTGCTGGGTACATCATGGGTGAAGTCATCTGAACTATAGTGAGAGGCACATGTGGACCCCACTCTCAAAAACTATAGGCTATAAAGGCCTCCAGCTCAGATGCTCACTCTTTCAAGAAACAATAAGTCTGCCTAGACAAATGTAAGGTCTTTTTCTTCTTCAAGGAGCCAGCCAGACAGGATAGGACCTGGGCTGGGAGGTACAAGGACCTACTACTGCCACCCGGGAAATGTGAAAAGAGTAAATCCAGGCTCCCAGACCCTTGTGTTAAAGCCACTGCACTAAAACAGAATCATCTGATGCAGATGAAAAAGCAATTAATTAGCTAACCAAGAGCTGTTTCCTCTCTGACTAGCCTGGGCAGATGTTCATTCTGGATTCAGCTTTTCCGTGACAATCATAAAGAGTGCCAAGACATTGAGTCAGGCTGGCAGCCGCCTGTGCCTCGGAGTCTTGTATGTCCCCATCCGCTGCGGATAAAATACTGAGCTGCCAATAATGAGAATTTGCTCTGTTCTTTTCCCCACACTGGGTCACAGTGGCCCAGGGCTCGAGGCTTGAAAATGTGTTACTTCACATAGCTCAAAGCTGGCCAGCTGATTGGAGGACCTCAGCTGATGAAAGAAGGGATCCCACAGGCCCAGCTCAGTGGCTCGCGCCTAAAATCCCAGCACTATGGGAGGGCAAGGCGGGCAGATCACGAGGTCAAGAGATCGAGACCATCCTGGCTAACATGGTGAAACCCCGTTTCTACTAAAAATATAAAAATTACCTGGGTGTAGTTGTGGGCGCCTGTAGTTCCAGCTACTCGGGGGGCTGAGGCAGGAGAATCGCTTGAACCTGGGAGGTGGAGGTTGCAGTGAGCCGAGATCGTGCCACTGCACTACAGCCTGGCAACAGAGCGAGACTCCGTCTCAAAAAAAAAGAAAAAGAAAAAAAAAGAAGGGATCCATGCACCACTGCTGTCCAGCCTGGGCGACAGAGTGAGACTCTCTCTCAAAAAGAAAGAAAGGATGAAGTGATGAAGATAAAGCCCTCCAAAGCAGGCTCCATAAGGCCAGTGGATTCATGATGCAGCTGTGAGTATCAGTGAGCCCATTTCAAATAAACTGAACAAATATTATTTATTGAACACCTGCTATGTACCTCAACTGAACCTGTAGGGGAACTCATGTTTGAGCTAGGAAAAATAAGACGATAAGGAGAAGTAGAAGATTTAAGCAAGAGCATAGGCTAATAAGTAAGGTGGCAGGCTCTAGACTTGACTGCCGGGTGCATCACTCCCCAGATGCTTAGCCTTGAGCAAACTAACCCACAGTTTCCTCATCTGTACAAAGGGGATGATAAATAGTGCTCTCTTTACAATATTGGGAGAAAGATTATATAACATATTACACATAAAGCTGTCAGTCTAGTTGAGCCACAAGTGGAATATCTATTTGTATCATGATGATGGTGATGATGATGATGTTAAAAATGGTGGTGGTGGTGGTGACGAAGATAAAAGGAGAAAGTCATTGATTTTCTATGGAGTATGAGACAAGTTATCTGTTTGTAAATGTATCCTTTCTCCAAACTGGTCTTTTTTCTTCCACCTCAGAGTGTACATGGGGAGTTATTGTACCTTGTGGTCACCCAATAAATACTCATTGGTGATGGAGATTCTTTATTTATTTTGAGACAGGATCTTGCTCTGTCACCCAGGCTGGAGTGCAGTGGCGGGATCTTGGCTCACTGCAGCATCAACTTCCTAGGCTCAAGAGATCCTCCTACCTCAGCCTCCTGAGTAGCTGGCCCCACAGGCACATGCCACCATGCCAGGCTAATTTTTTTTCTTATTTTTTGTAGAGACAGCCACCACATTGCCCAGGCTGGTCTCAAACTCCCGGACTCAAGTGATCTTGCCATGGCCTCCCAATGTGCTGGGATTATAAACATGATCCACTGCACCCAAATGTGATGGAGATTCTGAATTGATGATCCTGGGATAGGATGCCAATGGGTCAGCTAAGAGTAAAATCTGGAAGGCAGGATTAGAAGCACTGGGTTTGGAGCCCAGGTAGGAAAGCTGTGGTTCACCATACACAGGGCTCCAGCAAAGACCTACATACAGAGAAGGTGAGGGGCAGAGTCTGAAAAACACCAAGTCAGATCTATGCAGGCTTCAAGTCTGTGCGAAATCTCACATGTTCCATGTACAGGGATTAAAAAGGCCAATACCAAATCCTACACTGCGGTTTCTGTGTCTCCTCACTCAGGAACCACAAAGCTTGGGGATCTCAGAAGCTGGGGGTCTCTGTGGTATTTGGCAGAACTATTATTGGGTTCTCTCATTGTGGGGATGATCCCTTGACTTTAGAGACCCCCACATGTCTTCACTGACATAATAATATAGGACAATAGGATTCTTCTCTAGAAAAGGACCAAGATCCCTGAATGCTTCCAATTTTCCAATGTCTCACAAAATTTTCTCATTCTTTGCCCAAACGATCCATTCTAACCCCTAGTTTTTCCTCATTCCTATTTGGTTCTCACACTTTCCCTTCTCTTCCTGTCACACTGGACTTCGCCATTTATTTGCATTGTACCACCTGTGCCTTTGCCAACCCTAGTGACTAAATAAAATAAATCTTTTTTTTATTTCATTGCCTTGTCCTTTATTATTGCTTTGCCTTTGTTATTACTACACCATCAGGAAACTTGGATATGATACATTGGCTGTCAGCATCCAAAAGTAATAAAACGTTTTCCCAAATCTCTTTCCAGCAGTCCATCACCAACAATCTCTTCCTACCTTGAAACATTTTGTTTTATTGTTCCCCCTTGTACTTTGCCCATAGGCCAGTCCATGTTCTGCTGGTGCCAGTTTTCCTCCTGCCACTCAGACCCGACCTTAGAGGCCACTTTCATCTCAAGCTCTGATATGTGACAGTCTCAAGGTTATTGCTTTACTGAGTTCCTAGCTGCTCTTGGGCAGAGACCCTTCATGAGCTGTAATATTTTGCTTGCAATTTCCCAGGGTATCCACCAGCCCTTATCTCGATGGCTGAGCCCGGGAAATAACTATTCTGTCGTCTTTATCTAGCTCCAAAGCTATCTGTCTTACATAGTAAACACTCCTGTGCATGCTATCTGAGTCTTCCATCTCTTCATCACTTGTAGAATTGCTTTTATTTATGTGCTGCGTCCTATCTCATGTTCAGATTCTCTCTGATAGGATTGTTAGGGTTTGTGTATGTGTGTGCTTCAAAGTCTGATGAATCAGGAAATACCTGGTTATTTACTTCTCAACAGAGAAGACAAGAAATGATGAAGAAATTCCATAGCTCACTCTCACCCTCCTCTCTAAGTTGATTTTCAGAAGCAATGAGTGATGCTTTTGTTCTTTACCCCTGAAATATGCGACAGTTTCAACTTGCCTTTTGGTGTGTAGTCCTTTCAGTCCGAAGACACTTCTTGGGTCTCAAGAGCTAAGTACCAGACAGTATTTGTGGAGTAATTGTATTATATCAGAACCCAAAGTTCCCATTCTATCTTCCTGTTGTCCCCTTAGGGGTGTTCTGACGCAGACTGGAAATTTCCACCTCCCTAAATCAAAATTGAAGTAATATAAAATGTTGACAGCCCCCAAATACCCTCTCTTTTTCCTGAATCTCTGCGTGCTGGGCCTCAGGCTGCACTTCCTGTTTACCAGTAATCTTAAGGAACAATATTGTGCTCTCTAATTCAAATTTACTTTTTAGAGAAACCATGCTCAATGTGAAAAGTTTCTGTTTCTGAGACCCCCTAAAAGTCATTTTCCTCTTAGTTTCAACCTCCCTGTCTTGTTTGGAGGGGTGATCCTGGAGCACAAGGGGTGATTCATGGAGTTAAATTCAAACTGGAAAGTGATTTTCAGGTTCAGATGTGATAAACCTCAAGGATAGTGTGAATCATAGAAGTTCACACAGACGTCATTAGCGAGGAAAGAGCATTGCTCTACAACTTCTTTTCTTTTTCCCAGAATCAAAAATAATGTTAACTCTGGTGTCTCTGAAGTACAAAAAAAAAAAGGAGAAAAAAAAAGAAAAAGAAAAGAAACCAGCTTCCCACATTTCAGGTCCCATGTCCAGGCCAGGGGCCACCCCTGCAGGCAATGCCAGTCCAAGGACTGAGCTACAGTTCACTTGAAGCTGTTTTTTTTTTTTTTTTTTTTTTTTTCCTCTCAATTCCATGAACTTCTCTCCCACTGGTTATCTCATTTAATAAAAGCTGGAGCTAGCTGGAGGGACAGATATAGTTGGTGGGATTTTGCTCAAATAAAGCTTAGCTTTGAGGGTTTAGATGAAGGCAATTTATAGAGTCTGGTCTTAAAACTATAAAAGTAATATAAAGTAAGTCTGGCTGCACCATTTACTAGCTATGTGTTCTGAAGCAGTCTGTTAATCTCTCTGATTCTCAGTTTCCTCATCTGTGACATAGAACTAATAATAGTATTAACTTGGTAGAATTTTGTAAGATTTAAACTAAATATTCCACAGTTCTTGGCACATGGCAAATTCTTAGAAAATACTATTTATTGATATAACTATATTATAAAAATATTAGAAAATAACAGAAAAGCAATTCTGTAACTGAAATTCTGAGTATTTCCGCATTTCAGCTTCTTTTTTTCTTTTTTTTTTCTTTTCTTTTTTCTTTTTTTGAATAGAGACAAGGTCTCTCTATGTTGCCCAGGCTAGTCTTGAACTCCTGGGCTACAGTGATCCTCCCGCCTCAGCCTCCCAAAGTGCTGGGATTACAGGCGTGATCCACCATGCTCGGGCATATTTCAGGTTTGATTTTCCAGGATCAGAAGACTTAATATTTTTTAATGTGTCAATTCTTCCCAAATTAATATAAAGATTCAATGTAATCCCAATTAAAATCATAGCAGGAGTCTTTGTAGAAATTGATGTTGATTTTAATGAAAATGCAAAGGACTTAGAAGAGCCAAAACAACTTTGAAAAACAAAAAAGACAAAGTTAGAGAACTAATATTACCTGATTTGCAGACTTACTATAAAGCTACAGTAATGAAATATGTTTGGCATTGGTGCAATAATAGATGAATAGATCAATGAAACAGAATACAGAATTACAGAGTCCAAAAATAGTCCCACACATATAGGGACCATAGATTTTCAAGAAAGATACAAAGGCAATTTAGTATAGGAAAGACAGTTTGTTCAACAAATAGAGCTGGAACAACTTGATATCCACATGCAAAAACATATAATAACTGAGCCATATCTCACACCACGTATAAAAATGAATTCAAAATGTATTTCAGACCTAAATGTAAAAGCCTAAATTATAAAACTTCAAGAAAAAAACATAGAAGAAAAACTTCATGAAGTTGGATTAGGCAAACATTTTCTTAGGCAACACAAAAAGCACAAATTGATAAATTGTACTTTCTAAATTTTTAAGCTTCTGCTCTTCTAAAAACACTGTTAAGAGAATGAAAAGACAAGCCCCACAGAAGATCTTGGCAAACTACATAGCTGATAAAGGGCTTATATATAGAATGTATGACAAACTCTCCAAACGCAATAGTAAGAAAAAAACACAGTTTTTTAAATTGGCAAAATATTTGAATAGACACTTCACCAAAGAAGATAGAAGAATAAGGAACTTCTGGCTAGCTGAACATGTGGAGGCTCCCAGAGGATGGCCTGCCAAAAGAGGGTATGAAAGCTTCATGCCCCTTCCCCTATACCTCACCCTAGGCACCACCTCGTTTGCCTCCTGATCTGTGATTCCAGAATTCATTGAATTTCCCACCCACTGCTGCCTAAAAACTTCTGCCACCATGTTGTTCCCCGAACCTCTGGGATGCTAAGACTTACCCAGTCCAGGTAAGTCTAGATCTAGATCTGGCCTTTCAGCAGGGAAACATCTTGTCTTGGATACAATCCAATGTCGCACTTCTTCAGCTTTCCTTTGTCTTTCTGGATATTGGCTTTTCTTGGAGAGCACAGACTTGTTGTGTTTTAGAATTTCCCTTGTGGGTTTGTCTGATTTTGTCTTACGATGCGATTTAAATTATGCATTTTAGGCAAGGCTACTTCAACTGTAATGTATTATCTTTTTGAATGCATCACATCAGGCAGCATTTGATATCATTAACACTGATATCATTAAGCAATAATTAATATTTTTGGTTATGTTAATTTTGACCCCTTGGTTGAATAATAATATATATAGTCATAAAATGTAACAATATAATATAAATACAAACATGTAACAATATAATACAAAGGCAGAATGAGCTGGGCACCATGGCTCACACCTGTAATCCCAACACTTGGGAGGCCGAGGTGGGCAAACTGCTTGAGCCCAGGAGTTTGAGACCAACCTGGGCAACATGGCGAAACCCCATATCTATAAAAAAATTAAAAAGTAAAAAAAATTAGCTAGGTATGTTGGCACATTCCTGGAGTCCCAACTACTTGGGAGGCTGAGGTAGGAGGATCACTTGAACCCATGAGTCTGAGATTGCAGTGAGCCATGATCACACCACTGCACTCCAGCCCGGGCTACAGAGCGAGACCCTGTCTCTAAAAACAGTTAAAATAAATATAAATAAATAAAGTGTATGATTTGATACATTTGGTCTTAGGTACACCCACAAAACCATCACCACAATCAAAAACATGAACATATCTATCACCTCTAGAAGTATTCTCATCCCTTAGCCACTCCCTTCTCTGACTTCTTTCCTGCCACCATTCCCAGGCAACCCCTGATCTGTTCTTTGTCACTATTGGTTAGCTTGCATTTTCAAGAGTTTTATGTAATGGAATCACATGGTATATACTCTTTTGGCCTGGCTTATTTCACTCAACATAATGACTTTGAGATTCAGCCATCTTGTTGCATATATCAATAGTTCATTCCTTTATATTGTTAAGTAGTAGCCCACTGTATGAATATATTAGGTTGGTGCAAAAGTCATTGCGGTTTTTGCCATTCAATGGCAAAAACCCAATACTTTTGCACTAACCTAATACTACAGTTTGTATATCCATTCAGCTTTAATGGACATTTAGGCTGTTTCCGGTTTGGGGCTATTACAGATAAAGCTGTTATGAATATTCCTGTACAAGTCTTTGTATCGACATCTGCTGTCTTTTCTAGTGAGTAAATACCTAGGAGTGGAGTAGCTGAATCATACACTACCATATGGTAAGTGCACGTTTACCTTTTTAAGAAACTGCCAAGCTGTTTTCCAAAGTAGTTCTATCATTTTGTATTTCCACTAGCAGTATGAGAGTTCTAGTTCCTCTATATCTTTGGCAACATTTGGTATGGTCAGGTTTCTAAATTTTAGTTAATCTAATGTGGTTTTAGTTTGCGTTTCTCTAGTGCTAGTATCTTTTCATGTGCTTATTCATTATTCTTTTTTTTTTCTAGCACAAAATCTTTTTCTTAATCTTCTCCCTTTCTTAATCTTCTTCCTTTCTTTCGTCCTTTCTTCTTTCTTTCTTTTTTTCTGTCTTTCTTTCTTTTTTCTTTCTGACAGGGTCTCAAAATACCCAGCCAATTTTTTATTTTTTTGTAGAGATGGGGTCATGTTATGTTGCCCAGGCTGGTCTCGAACTCCTGGGCTCAAGTGATCCTCCCACCTCAGCCTCCAAAAGTGCTGGGATTACAGGTGCAAGACACCACTCCTGGCCAAACTGTACACTTTAAATACATGACTTTAAATACATGCAGTTTATTCTATGTCCCTTATACCTCAATAAAGCTGTTTATACATTTTTTAAAATCCTCATCTACATAAAAAGGAGGCAGTTTAAAGTTTAAAATTGAGGGGTCAGGAAATAACAATATAAGCATGATATTAAGGAATATGAAGCTAAGCACCAGAACTGCCACAAAAAAAAAAAAAAAAAAGAAAAAGTTTAGGAGTAGTCACCTAAACTTAGCCAGAACTGGGGCAAGTCAGTAGGGAATGGGTGGGGAGCAGAGACAAGAGACTAACGTTTTTCATTATGGATCTTTTGGTTGTGTTTGATTTTTAAACAATGTGCGGGTACTACTTTCTTTCCATAAATAGAAGAAAAGAACATTTTAAATAAGAATTATCTAATTAGAAGGTAATTGAAAATCACTCTAGGTGGCATTTTGGTTAATGGATGGTAAAGAAAGGCATCAAGAAACAAGAAACAAGGGGTCCCAGTTCAGAGACTTCTGCAATAATATTGGTGGGAAGTGTGAATCTAGAAGGGATCTGAATGTAATCTCTCCTTGCGTGACATGTGATGCGTGTGACACCCACTTACTCTCTCTCAGTCCGAATCCCAACTCTCTCCCTGCAAGCCCCCACCTCCTCCCCTCAGCAGCCATCAAGCTTCCCATTCGGAGGCACAGCATCTGCAAGAATCTCGAGGTGGCCTGTGGTGTGGGCACGTGGGCACTTGGCCAAGGAGTATTGTAAGATTGGGGGACAAGTCCCCAGGGGAGGGCTGGGGGCTCCTGGGATACTGTTAGCTAGTTCCATCACTGCCAGAACCCTAGCCTAGGTTTCTTCTTTACACAAACATATATTACAGGTTTACTACCTTACCTGCTTCAGGGAGGGCCAATGCCTGGACTCTCATTTCTGAACCCCGATGACAGAAGCCGGTGCCTTCTGGTCATTTTCACGGAATTGTTGCCAGTTACCCATAGTCTGTTCGTCAAATTCTTCCCTTCCTTTGAGTGCCTGCATTCCTTTCTTGCCTGTTGACATTGGCTGTGGCAATGGAATTTTCCAGTTTCATAGAAACCATAGCAGTTTTAAGGGTATGGCTGCTCCGTAAACTTGTTGTTTCTGTTACAGCCTGAGCCCTGGCGCTCTTGATGAAACAAATATTTTATAACATGTAGGGTTTGTCGCTGAGCAGACACCACTGGTGAAAGCACCCATTACCAGGCGCCAGTTAGCTAGAAAAGCCCTGCACACCGGATTGATTTGTCCTGTTCTAATTTATGTTGCTCAGTTTGTAAATAACCGTAAGCAACTCATGGCAGTAGAAGTGGACACATGGGGCTCGAGGTAAATAATAGGGCAAGATGACTCTTCAAGGCAGTAGAACATTATTAAGTGAAAAAGCAGGTTATAAATGGCTAAGTACAGGATGACCCAATTTTTCTAAACATGTATGTATACATGTGTGCGTATCTGGTGGATACACAAAAATAAGAACATTAAGCAGTGATTCTCTCAGATTGAGGGATTTGTGAAAGGTTTGTACTTTCTTAATATTTGCTTGCCTGGTTTTTCCAAATTTTTTCAAACATGTGTTACTTTGTAATAATAAGAAAAACAAGTTATTTAAAAACATAAATGAAAACAGCAAGATCCTGGGCAAACACCATGTGTTTTGTCTGAATTCCACATTCCCCTTCATGAAGAGCCAAGACTGGTCTGACTAGTGGGGGGCCCAAATTGCTGGGGGCAGGAGAATGGGAACTTCTCACAGGTGGCAGTAGGGGGCATCCAAACTGAGGAGTCAGCAGACTCATGCCCCTTACGTGAAACCACTCCAAAGTTGTCAGATGGGTGGTCCAGAAAGTTGCCACAACAGAAAAGGCAGAGGCATGTATTAAAGCTGCACTCAGAAATCCAGGGACACTCACTCATGCATCCACTGATCACCTACTCCGAGCCAGAACTGTGCTGAGAAACAGGGAGATGGCAACAAGGCAGCCGGGGAGGGGCCTTAGTGGGACCTGAGGTGCAAGGCTTGTTGGCAGGGGGTGGGATGTTGGTCAGTCACCACGGCTTCATGATCCCTGTCTTGGTTCATTAGGGCTGCTACAATAGAATACCATAAACTAGGCCGGGTGTGGTGGCTCATGCCTGCAATCTCAGCATTTTGGGAGGCCAAGGTGGGGGGGGATCACTTGAGCCCAGGAGTTGGAGACCAGCCTGGGCAACATGGTGAAATCCCCATCTCTAAAAAAAACATTAAAAATAGCCAGGCGTGGTGGCAGCTCCTGTGGTCCCAGCTACTTGGGAGGCTGAGGCTGGAGGATTGTTTGAGCACAGGACAGGGAGGTTGCAGTGAACTGAGATTGTAACACTGTACTGCAGCCTGGGTAACAAAGCAAGATCCCATCTCAAAAAAAAATTTTTAAAGGCCAGGCATGGTGGCTCACGCCTGTACTCCCAGCACTTTGGGAGGCCAAGGCAGGCAGATCACTTGAGGCCAGGAGTTCGAGACCAGCCTGGCCAGCATGGTGAAACCCTGTCTCTAGTGAAAATACAAAAAATTAGCCAGGTGTGATGGTGCGTGCCTGTAATCCTAGCTACTCAGGAGGCTGAGGCAGGAGAATGGCTTGAACTTGGGAGGCAGAGTTGCAGTGAGCTGAGATCGTGCCATTGCACTGCAGCCTGGGCAACAGAGCAAGACCCCATTTCAAAACAAAACAAAACAAAACAAAAAAATAACTTAATAAAAAAGAAAGAAAAAGAAAAAAGAATATCATAAACTGGGTGGCTTACAAACAGCAAAAATGTATTGCTCATAGTTCTAGTGTCTGAGAAGTCCAAGATCGAGGTGCTGGCAGATTCCGTGTCTGATGACGACCTGCTTCCTGGTTCACAGATGATGCTTTCTGCTGTGTCCTCCTATGATGGAAGGGGAGAGGGAGCTCTTCTTTATAAGGGCATGAATACCCCCCACAATCTCCACCTCCAAATACCATCACATTGGGGATTAGGCTACCACATATGAATTTGGGCGTGGGGGCACAAACATCCTATAGCGATCTCCCAATACAGTAATCACACTAGGTTTAAACTAGGGGAACACGAACCACATGGCTGCAGTGTGGAGTCTGCTTCCCACTCTGACCCTACAGTCAATTTCTGCATTAATTCGCAGTTCCAAGTTTTATTTAAAAAAAAAAACAGTTGGCTAGGATGGCTGTTATGATTTATTTTTAACAATTTCTCAATATGATGTACACATATGCAAAGCACTTTGACATGCACTATCTTCACATAAAGCAGATTTTATTATCCCCTTTTCACAAGAGAGCAAATGGAGGCTCAGGGAAAATAATTGCTGGTACAGTATTTACACAGTGATTGGGCCAGGGCTGGGAATATGGTTTTCTGGCCTTTAGTCCAACACTCTTGCCACTATACTATCTCACAGTTATTTGTTCATTCATCCACTGATTCATCCAACATCAGTCCTACTCAGAGCCTGTCAGGGTTATTGCAGGTGTGTCCAGAAACTCAGAGGTGGGCCCCAATAATTACACTCCAGTATCCGACCTAAATCAATAATTCTCCATCTTGAATGCACTTACAATTGCCTGGAGAGCTTTTAAAAAATATCACTGCCTAGGCGCATCCTAAACCAAATACAATGATGATCTCTGCTATTTTGAAAGCTCCCCAGGTGATGCTAATGCATAGCTAAAGTTTAGAAGCATGGCTCTTGAGAGTAAGCACAAAGTGTGACCATTTCAGTGACTCTCTGAACCAACTTATTCTAGTGGAACTGTTTTGAATGCTGGTCTTGAATCCCTGAGCTCAGAAGTTCGTCTTGTCATCAGATACTCGCTGTGGGGTGGAGTTCGTCTTGTCATCAGATACTCGCTGTGGGGTTTATAATACAAAGACACTGACTTTGTATTATAATAGGATGGTGCAAAATGGTGAGAGTTCTGGGCAGCAACCAGAGGCCCCAGACTGTGCCTGGATATCATACTGGAGAGAATCTGACCTCTGTGTAAGGGATTTGCTTAGCTTTCCATAGTTGTTTCTATTTTCTGAGTTTTTGTATGTAAATGGGGGTATAGGAGCAGAAAAGAGAACTGAGAAGAATTAGACAGGGCTTAAAGAGGATCTCATCCAAGCTCATGTTACAACTAGCTAGGAAATTGAATCTCAGAGAGGGAAAATAACTTGAAACAATTAGTGAACAATGCTAAACAGGACATGATTCAGTGCCAAATTGTGGCTGCAGGCCACAACTGCCTACTTGCCCAGTGCTTTTGAGGACTAATGGTTCTCCATGGGTCATAGTGCATAAGCACTTTCTTTCTAGGTTGATTGACATTCACATTTTCATCTCCCTGAGGCATTTAACTGGAGCAAATTCATAAGCCAAATTAGATAGAGATGGATAGAAGGAAGAAGTAAAAAGAAGGCAACTCTCATTTGCTAAGCATATACTACAGGTACTAGCACCTCATCACAGCTCCACAAGGCAGGAACTATTTATTATTCTCATTTTGCAAATGAGAAAACTGAGGCTCAGGGAAGTCAAACTGCTTTGCCTCAAATATAGAGTTGGTATGTGGCAGTGGAACTGGATTGCATCTCGCTGTCTTTGCTATGCTTAGCGTTTATGAAACCATGACTATAAATTTTAAATTCACTTCTTACTGGTAGTTTGCCTACAGGTCGATGAACTGGATGGTGTTTTCTAGTGACAAACCGAGGATTGAGACATCTACTATTCTCTCACCTCCTGTTGCTGATTTTTTTTTTCCTTGAGTTATTTATCCCTATTTCCCTAAGTCGATTGATGTAACCAACACAAGCTGATGTGATCATGAAACATGCATGACTTTGGTGGAAGAGACGAACACAGAGGTCAAGAAACAGGAAGTGAATCCAAGGTGAACTTGAATCAGAGCCTAGGGCAGCCCCATCCAAGATAGGGAAGCCATGGTATATAGTATCCTGGGAAGAATTCCGGGGTAAACTGGAAATGAGGACTCTTTTTTCAAGCTATTTTCAATTTATCCAGGAATAGAAGACACTGTTTTCTAAACACATGAACACATTGATGACAAAGGATAAAAACACATAAATGACGTTGTCTTCTTTTGAAGAAATCCTGGAAACAGACGGGTTTCTTAACCAGCCAGGAGTACTGTTCTGTTTCATTTCACGACTATGACCCAAGCATGGCATACCAGTCAAAAGAGCTTTGTGACCTTGGATACAGCAATCATTTTTCATATCATTGTTGCTAACTATGGGGCAGCTTCCACATGCTTGCCTCCCCCCATTTGTTCCTGGAAACTGTCTCTCATCACGAGGCAACAAAATGAACCAGCCTAGATTTCTGCGAATAAAGCATGTATATCTGATCCTGGGTGTTGCTTTGCATTTTATAGCCTGGGACATTTATAGCTGAGAATACCTGAAGGTAAGGCCTATTTACTACTCTGTTGGCTTCATACGGTATTTTTCTTGGATGCCTTTCTCTCTTTTATGAAGAAAGTAATAATTTTCAGATTCTGTAAAACAGAATATGCTCCAGGATACTTAGAAACTGGCTAGTCGGTAGGTCTAAAAGGGAAAAGGGAAGGAAATGACCATATATTGGACATCTAGTATGTACCCCCATTCCTAAGGAGCAGGTATTACCATCTCAATTATACAGAAGAGAGAATAAAGAAGTGAGGCACCATCAGAGGCATGACCTTCGGCATGACATGGACTCACCTGAGTGTGCATTTTGGCTACACCACCATCTAATTCTGTAGACTTAGTCAAGATTTCTGAGCCTCAGCTTTTTTTGTGTTTGTTTTATTTTCTCATTTAGTTTTCTCTTAACAGCTTTATTGAGGTATAATTGACATGCAGCACACTGCACATATTTAAAGATCTGTGTTAGTTTGTTCTCACACTGCTAATAAAGGCATACCTGAAACTGGGTAACTTATTATTATTTTTTTTTTTTTGAGAAGGAGTCTCATTCTGTTGCCCAGGCTGGAGTGGAGTGCCGTGATATGATCTCGGTTCACTGCAAGCTCCGCCTCCTGGGTTCATGCCATTCTCCTGCCTCAGCCTCCCGAGTAGCTGGGACTACAGGCGCCTGCCACCTTGCCCAGCTAATTTTTTGTATTTTTAGTAGAGACAGGGTTTCACCGTATTAGGCAGGATGGTCTCAATCTCCTGACCTCGTGATCCACCCGCCTCGGCCTCCCAAAGAGCTGGGATTACAGGTGGGAGCCACTGCGTCCGGCCGAGACTGGGTAATTTATAAAGGAAAGAGGTTTAATTGGCTCACAGTTCTCCATGGCTGGGGAGACCTCAGGAAATTTACAATCGTGGTGGAAAGGGAAGCAAAGGCATCTTTCTTCACACAGTGCCAGGAAGGAGAAGAATGAGAGCAAAGTGGGTGGCGGCGGGGGGAAGCCCCTTATAAAACCATCAGATCTTGTGAGAACTCACTCACTACCACAAGCGTAGCATGAGGGTAACTGCCCCCATGATTAAATTACCTCCCACAGAGTCCCTCCCATGACACATGGGGATAATGGGAACTATTAATACAATTCAAGATGAGATTTGGGTGGGACACAGCCAAACCATATCAAGGTACAATTTAAGTTTTGACATATGCGTGTGTACACCCATGAAACCATCATCCAGTCAAGATAATCCTAACCTTCTCCCCCAAAGTGTTCTACTGCTCCTTTGTAGCCTTTCCCTTCTCCTCCTTCCCACCCTGTTCCCCGGCAACCACAGGGACTGCTTTTGGTCCGTATGTGGTAGGCAGTAATAACGGCCCCCCAAAGATGTCCATGTCCTAATCCTCTAAATCTGTGAATATGTTACCTTGCATGGCAAAAGGGACTTTGCGGATGAGATTTTCCTAGATTATTCTAGGCCCAACCTTATAAAGGAAAGAGAGAGGCAGGAGAGTCAGAATTAGTGAAGGCTCAGTGATGATGGAAGCAGAGTTTTCAGTGTGAGATCTGAAGATGCGACACAGCTGACTTTGAAGGTGGAGGAAGGAGCCACAAGGCAAGGAACTCAGGTGGCCTCCAGAAGCTGAGAAAGGCAAGGAAATGGAATCACCCCTAGAATCTTCAGAGGCAATGCAGCCCTGCAGACACCTTGATTTTAGCCCCGTGAATCCCAGTGTGGGAGACTGAAGAATAGCTCTCAAAAATATCCAGGTCCTAATTCCTGGAGCCTAAGAATGTTACCATATATGGCAAAAGGAACTGTGTAATTGTGATTAAATTAAGGATTTTGAGATGAGGAGATAATCCTGGATTATCTGGTGGGCCGTAAATGTAATCACAAATGTCCTTCTAAGAGAGAGGCAGAGAGAGATTTTACTGTGGAAGAGGAGAAGGTGAAGTGATGTTGGAAACGGAGACTGGAGTGATGTGCCTTACAGATGGTGGCAAAGGCCACAGAACAAGTAGTACAGATCCTAGAAGCTGAAAAAGGAAAGGAAATGGATTCTCCCTTTGAATCTCCAGAAGGGACCAATGCTGCCAACGCTTTGACGTTACTCAATAAAACTGATTTTGGACTTCTGACCTCTAGACCTGGAAGATGATGAATTTCTGTTGTTTTGAGCCCCTAAATTTATGGTGATTTGTTACAGTAGTAACACAAAAATAATACACTGAGCCTTGGTTTTACATCTGTAGAATGAGGATAATATATTATTTCTGGGGTCATAATAAAATTAAATCACTTAGTTTATAGCATATGGAGTTACTTTCCTACAGTCCCACTTCTTTCTCCTCAACCCTGAAAGAATGTGGTCTTTGGCATAACTTAAGTTATACTTCCAGAGGTGGTGAATATTAGCAGGGCAAGATTTGTTTGTGCTGTAGAAGCTTTGGTGGGAAGACTTTGGGATATATGAGCCCACTCTAGGGAAGGATCATATTATACAACAATTGTAGGCTAGGACCAAGATCTCCACAGAGCTGGTCCCTGGGTAGAGAGGGCAAATGGTTAGAAAACCACCAAGAAAAAGAAGGGGTTTGTTTTTAAAAGGTTTTCTTGTTATTCAGGTATGGTGCAGCCAAAAGATGGGGATATAACTTCTATTGAAAAGATAATTTGTTACAGTCAAGATGACAGCACATGTCACTCCACGTGGGCCCACAGCGGGGAACACAAAGGTTGGTCAGAATGCACAAGCAGGCCAACTGCAGTGGCTCACGCCTGAAATCCCACTGCTTCTGGAGGCCAAGGTGAGGAGGATCACTTTGGTCCAGGAGTTTGAGACAAGGCTTGGCAACATAGTGAGATCTCATATCTAAAAAAAAAAAAAAAAAAAAAACACACACAAAGCAGGAGGAAATCATGGGAAAGGCCTTTATTGTGGTTTCCATGGTAAGGAATGGGCAAGGCAGGTCACGCAGGCTTAGGATAGGCTAGTTTGATCTCAGCAGGCTCTGGGGTGTAGAAGCTGTCCCAAGTTGTCTGCTGCATTGGTCCTGGGGTGATTAGGGCAGAGGAATATTGGCCCGGAGTGTAAGAACCAGTTAGAGAAGGTGGGGGTTTGTGTGTCCGGATTAGTTGGTTTACTTATGAAAGGCACAGTCCTGGGAGAGTTATTTGCGGTCTCAAGAACTTAGCTAACCCTGGGAGAGGTAGTTCTTTAGTGAGGCCTCAAATGACAAAGCATTGAGAACACAGAAAATAAGAAAATACAGTCAATATAGGTATCGGGATGGCCATCTCACAGTGATTATGTGGTCATCAGAGATGATTCAGTGGGGGTCAAAAATAGATGTTGAAGAGATTGGAAGGGGGCCTTAAGGGTCGTTACTATTTAGAGAAACAATAAAGAAAAGGTAACAAACATTTCTTTTTATTTTTTTTTTTGAGATGGAGTCTTGCTCTGTTGCCTAGGCTGCGGTGCAGTGGCACGAACTCAGATCACTGCAACCTCTGCCTCCCAGATTCAAGACAGTCTCCTGCCTCAGCCTCCTGAGTAGCTGGGATTACAGGCATGCACCACCACATCCAGCTAAGTTTGGTATTTTTAGTAGAGACACGGTTTCACCATGTTGGCCAGACTGGTATCGAACTCCTGGTCTCAGGTGATATGCCCGTCTCAGCCTCCTAAAGTGTTGGGATTATAGGTGTGAGCCACTGCGCCTGACCCATTGTTTCTTGCCTTTGGATATGACTGTGATGTCTGGAGTTGTGACAACCATCTTGCGGCCATGAGGCAATAAACATAAAAACGTAAGGCCAATATGCTAAGGAAGGCAGGGCAGAAGGAGAGAAAGAACCTGAGCTGATTGGGTGCTGTGGTTCACGCCTGTAATCCCAAATACTCAGGAAGCTGAGGTGAGAGGACTGCCTGGGGCTGCGAGTTCAAGACCAGTCTGGGCAACATGGCAATACCCTGTCTCTAAGAAATTAAGAAAGCTTAGCCAGGAGGATCTCTGGGGCCCAGGCTACAGTGAGCTATGATGAAATCATGCCACTGTACTCTAGCCTGGTGTCAAAAACAAACAAACAACAACAACAACAAAAAAAAAACAGAAAGAAAAAAAGGAAAAAAAAAAAGAAATGAAAGAACCTGAGTCCTGGATGTCATCTTTAAGTTAGAGTTAATTCTGAGACCACAAAGGTACAATCAAGGTTAAGGGAAATTAACAGAGGGGAATGAAGCACCCTGAGGCTAGATACAGTAAGTTAGACCATCGCACACTGTGGGCCCTGCCTGAAGGGACAAGGCGGGGAGTGGGTCCCAGAACTCAGTGAGAGCTGGGCTCTAGAGTAGGTGAAGCGTGAAACCACTGCCACCCTGCAGCCCCACAGGGAGGGAGCCAGGGAAATGCAGCCTTGGGCTCTTTCTCAGCCCACCCTGCAGAGTCCAGCCAGGGCCTCCCATTGGCTAAACCCTGCCAGAGGCAAAAGACCAGGGAGTCAGGAGAGGAAAGCAGGACAAGTCAGCATAAAGATGGGGGTGGGGCCGGGCGCGGTGGCTCATGCCTGTAATCTCACCACTTTGGGAAGGTGAGTGGGGTGGATCACCTGAGGTCAGGAGTTCGAGACCAGCCTGACCAACATGGAGACACCCCATCTCTACTAAAACCACAAAATTAGCCAGGTGTGATGGCACATGCCTGTAATCCCAGTTGCTCGGGAGGCTGAGGCAGGAGAATTGCTTGAACCCGGGAGGCGGAGATTGTGAGCCAGGATGGTGCCATTGCACTCCAGCCTGGGCAACAACAGCGAAACTCCATCTCAAAAAAAAAAAAAAAAAAAAAAAAAGATGGGGGTGGGGAATGGGGAAGGCGAGAGATGGAGCAAAAAGAGAATAATCAGAACTATTAATAACTAGACTCCACAGCTGTTTTGTGTTAATGTAAATTTGTCACTACTTCCAAGCTGTACATTCTAGCACCAAACTCCTCAGCTACCAAAGACATGTCTTACTCCACATCTCAAGAAATCAAAACATTTCATTTCAAATGCCTTTTGAATTTCAGAATCTCACTGGATGACTGATGATATTAGGTAATGCTAAGTCTCATTCATAGAAGTTTTTGCAAACAGGGAGACTATAGGCTATAATAAATGGGCCACTCTGGGCCTCCAGTTAAGTATCTGTGGCCTCCGCTGGCACTGGGCTGCATGTTCCTTGTATTCATTACCTTGGGAGAGACTTGCTCCGATTTTATTGGCAGCGATGTACCTGACTCTTTTCTGAGGTCTGTTATGGAGCACAGATTTTCCCTTATTACTCTCACATTTTGAAGAAAAGGGAGCAATTACATGGGCATAATAACAAAAGTACAATAAGAACTAGGACTTGAGATTTCCTGTGTGTCATAGCGTGTCCCTGAGCATTACAGAGAGTGCCCTATTAAATGTGACTATTAAGTCAATGGCTCATGAGGTTCAACAATTCATCAGCTGTGATGCTCTGTTATCGGGGTCAGGAAAGAGTCAGAAACTTGTCCCTTTGGGACAGTAGAGCACAGATTAACACCACTTTTTAAGTGTTATATACTACAATGTAATAATAATAGAAATGAACTGCACAATAAATGTAATGTGGTTGAATCATCCCCAAATCACCCCCTTCACCCTTCACCCTGTTCATGGAAAAACTGTCTTCCATGAAAGCAGTCCCCGGTGCCAAAATGGTCAGGGACTACTTCTCCAGACGCCTTGAAGAAATACATACATTTCAAAGGTGGATAAACCCCACAAGAATTCAGGAGCTTGCTACATTGGTGATATTTTAAAATAATTATTTAAAAAACTGGGGGAATAGTTTTAGACTTAGGAGAGATGTAAAAAGAGTACAGGGATTTTTCCATATATTCTTTACCCAGTTTCCCCTTACGCCAACATCTTGTGTAAGCATAAAACATGTATCAAAACAAAGAATGATCCTGGTATAATAGTATTATGTAAACTACACATCGTTTTGGATGCTGAAGTTGTCCAATGATCTCGGGCATGTCAGGACATTTTTCCCAGAATGAAAAACATGTTACTACACCTTGCACCTCTATCAAAAGGAAAGAAGCATGACATGACACTTAGTAGATCTCTTAGAGTTTAGAAATCAGCATATTTTCCCTTGGGAATTCTGTTCCTATCCATTTAGCAGTTGATGTGGAAGGTGGCTAGTGATGAGTAGCTCAGATCAAGAAAGGGCTCAGGGCCAGGTGCGGTGGCTCAAGCCTCTAATCCCAGCACTTTGAGAGGCCGAGGTGGGTGGATAGCTTGAGCTTGGGAGTTTGAGACCAGCCTGGCAACATGGTGAAATCCTGTCTCAACAAAAAACACAAAAATTAGCTGGGCATGGTGGCAGGTGCCTGTAGTTCCAGCTAGTTTGGAGGCTAAGGTGGGAGGATTGCCGAGCCCGGGAGGCGGGGGTTGCAGTGGGCCACAATCACGCCACTGCACTCCAGCCTAGGTGACAGAGTGAGACCCTGTCTCAAAAAAAAAAAAAAAAAAAAAAAAGAAAGAAAGAAAAAGAAAAAAGAAAGGGCCCAGCTCTGTCCTCTGTGGTTAGTGCAGCCTTGCCTTTTGGGCTGTATCACCGGACACACCTCATGATGCTAGAACTCTCTGCAATCGAGTTGCAAAAGCTATGAAGAGCCTCTGGCAAGCCCCCAAAGAACCACAGCACAGCCCTTGAAGGTTCTGGAGCATAGCCAGGCCAACTCTTAACAACAACAAAAACGAATTTAGAGATCTTTTATTCCAGTAATCTTATTTTAAAGGTAAAAAGGAGGCCTAAGGTCATAGGCATAATTGGTAGAATTGACTTTTGTTCTGGTGTTTCTCTCTGTAGTCATTCTTCACTTTCTGATGCAATTTTAGTACATCTTAAATACTAAAATGTTCTGGAACAAACTTAGAGAAATTATGAAGCTGATTTAGGAAAATAGCACAGGAATCTTTGATTTACAGGGAATTTGGGGATATAATTTAGCTATGTTGAAGCTATGCAGCCAAAATGTAGACGGTCATTATTATTATACCATAAATTTTGTGAGGTCAGGAACTTTGTAATTTTAAAAATATTCACTCCTCTGTGCCTTGTTGAATAAACGGATGAAACGTATAGACACACATGAACTACTGATGAGTGGCTGTGTGTGATGTGTAGCTATGTTTATTATTTATAAGATTCTTATTGTATTTGTTGAAGGCCAAGTTGAGGAGGGCATTGCTTAAGGGAAATGAAAAGGGGTTTAATCACAGTCCCCACCATTCAGGGGCTTGCAATCTAGTAGGTTAGGGGACAGACACACCATGGTAGGTGAAGGAGACCTTTGGAGCAGTGTGATGAAGTTGCTATGGGAACTGGGAGGAAACATTTTCTAGGACTGGGGAAACACTGAGCATGCTGGAAAAACTTTGTGCTCCTGATGAGGGAACCTGGGTTCTAGAGCTGTTTCTATTACTGATTTGTCCTGTGTCTTCGCGCACCCAATTTAGGCTTGTAAATTAAACTCCCAGATTTCTGCTTTCCATTTTGCAGCTCTAGGGGTTGAATGAAACATTAGGTTTCCTCGGACAAATGACCTCCGCTAATTTCCTATTTCGTTATTTTCTTATCCTTACACCCCACCGTTCCGTGGGTCCCTCCTCTCCAGGAGGACAGACGAGGAAATAAGCGCGGCCTCTTTAAAGGAGCTCTCAAAGAAAGGCACCCGGGGGTATCCCGGGCTGTGGAGCAGGCGCGGGGCGCCGCGGACCCGGGCTTCCCACGCAGCCGGGGACGCCGTTGCGACACGGCTCTTGCAGCCAATCAGGACGTAGCCTTCCGGGACGCATTACTAGGGCGACGGCCGGACGCCTCCGCGCTTCTGGATGAATTAACGGCGGGTTCCGCTCGGAGGTTGTGACCCTTACGGAGTCCCAGCTTGCCCACGCACCCCACTCGGCGTCGCGCGGCGTGCCCTGCTTGTCACAGGTGGGCGGCTGGAACTGTCAGGTGAGGTTACGGCGCAAGGAAAATGGCGGCGGCCGGGGGATCTTAGAGGTGCAGGAGCGGGAGCTGTAGCCCGGGCTTTTCCTCCTGAGACGTGGGCCTCCCCCGGGCCGCGACCTTGGGTAACGGCCCCTGGCTTGGGAGTTGGGGTCCGGTGCAGGTGGCGGTGGCGTCGCTGGCTCAGGTGGGAGGAGGCGCAGGGAAATGAATCCTGGAGGCTGGCGGAGGCGTCGGGTGCGGAGGGGCCGCGCGAGCAGCGAGGGCTAGGTAGCAGCGGGGCGAAGAGTGTCCCGTCGCTGTTTACGCTAGGAGCGTCAAAACCTTCCTCCTGCAACCACAGCGGGTCTGGGAGCTGCGCCCTCCCGGAACGCAACCTGAGCTCAGCCACTGTCGAATCCCATCCACTAAAACGTCTCAAGTGGCCACCACGTGCAGGGCTTCGACGAGAGCTGTGGAGAGCAGGGCCTGGGGCTGCCTTCCCTGTGAGTCCTGCAGGCGCCAAAGGCCTGCCTGTAGGTGCCAGAGTGGCAGTGCCGCGTAAAGAAAGGTAGGCCCTAGCCAGGGCGGATGCCAAACCTGATTTTTAAGGTGTATTTTAGCTTCTAATTGCCCATTTGAAGAAAAGAAGTTGAAAGATAAGGCACTTAGACGTGGTGGTAGAGATGATTTGCTTGCTTGTACTTCTGTGGTTCAGATGACTTCCCTGGAAACATTGCATCTGCCTTTAAAGTTCATTAACTGTGTTTCTTGTGTACCTGGCAGTAGATGAGATTAGGGATTGAGAGTCACTTTAAGCCCAAGAAAAGTATTGAACAAATGTGTTGAAGGCATTACCAAGGTGAAATATTTAATCATATCGTTAACTTATTTGTTCAAAGAAACATCATGTCATGAAATATAACTACTTGGGTTAGTTTTCAAAAAACTGATGATGAAAGCCCTTTTTGTGAAACATGTTTTTTGAGATTAGTAAAAATAAATCTTACCACTTCTTTGTTTAGGTTTCTGTTGCACATTGGACTTAGATATGCTTAATATGACAGATAAGCATAGTATTAAGTGACTTTTGTTTTTGGTAGTAGACTTGATTTTGTGGAGTAGTACTTTGTTCTGTAACTGAGAAAAATGTAATAGTGCTTGTAAGTTTCAGTCAATAGCTGCCATCTCTGGAGGGCCAACTATGTGTCAGTTTCTGTGAAAGTTAGGTTTCTTCTACTTTTTAGTTTGAACACGTGGTCCTCTGCATTTGCCCCGATGAGGTCTTTAGGCTGGCTGTTGCTGACAACGAGGAGGAAGCAATGGGGAAAACCCAAAAGATTCTTTCTTCCAAACTGGATCCGTGGAGATTTGGTCAGTTTGGCCTGGGGTTAAGATTATGTGTGGATTCTAGTCCAAACTCTGCCACTTAAAAATGTCTTAGGGTGGCCGGGCCGGTGGCTCACGCCTGTAATCCCAGCACTTTGGGAGGCCGAGGCGGGTGGATCAGAAGAAGGTCAGGAGATCGAGACCATCCTGGCTAACACGGTGAAACCCTGTCTCTACTAAAAATACAAAAAAAAAAAAAAAATTAACTGGGCGTGGTGGTGGGTGCCTGTAGTCCCAGCTACTCGGGAGGCTGAGGCAGGAGAATGGCATGAACCCGGGAGGCAGAGCTCGCAGTGAGCCGAGACCGTGCCACTGTACTCCAGCCTGGGCGACAGATGGAGACTCCGTCTCAAAAAAAAAGGGGTAATCATACAACTTTACTATTGGTGTCTTATCTCTAAAGTTAGTATTTCGTGTTCAAACAATCTCATTAAACTGTTGGGAGGAAAAGAAAAGACAGTGTGTGTAAAAGGGCTTAAAAAAAGTTAAAAAAACAGTGAAAATATTTGAAATTTATTCCTCTGCATTCATGTACTATGCCAGGCTCTGAATCGGGGACTTACATGTGCCAACTCAGTCGTCTAGCATCACTGTGAGGTGGATACATTTATTATCTTTATTTTGCAGGTGAGGAAACTGAAGCACGTTGACGTTTAAGTAATTTGTCCATGTCACACAATTAGCATTGTGTTTCCAGCCTGTGTTCTTACTGTCTTACTACCACTATGCATACTATCTTCCTGCAACATAACAGATGTGTTACGTATTAAGGGGAAACATTAATATATGCACAAATTTTTCATTTTTTATGTATATATATATTTTTTCAAAGGCTCCAGCGATGTCCTAGAATGAACACATATTTCAAGCCAGTAGTTTTGTTTGTGATCTTTTAGTTGTGTAAATAATCATGTTTTATTCCATTGGCATCCAGTTGTGTGGTAACAATTACATTTACCTTGGTTAAGTGGTATATTCATCTTACTTTTGTTGCCCATTAGTTAAAAATTTGTTTTGAAACAGAGGTATGATTGATTTCTTTTTTTTTTTTTTTTAAGAGGGAGTTTTGCTCTTGTTGCCCAGGCTGGAGTGCAATGGCACCATCTCAGCTCACCATAACCTCTGCCTCCCAGGTTCAAGTGATCCTCCTACCTCAGCCTCTGGAGTAGCTGGGATTGCAGACATGTGCCACTACGCCTGGCTAATTTTGTATTGTTAGTAGAGATGGGGTTTTTCCATGTTGGTCAGGCTGGTCTTGAACTCCCGACCTCAGGTGATCCGCCTGCCTTGGCCTCCCAAAGTGTTGGGATTACAGGTGTGAGCCACCGTGCCTGGCCAGTTATGACTAATTTCTATCAGGAAGCACAAATCAGTGATTGAGATTTTTGTTTTTATTACATTTTTTTAAAAGAATAATTTGCTGGGGGGCTTTTAAAAGAAAACTGATTTTAGTTAAGCTTGTTGTTTTGATATACTTGTGCTAATTTTTCCAGTCTTATTGAAAAAATAGGATGAGTAAAAGTGACTAGGACATTTATTCTTTCATTGAACCTTTATGGAATAGCCCCGCCAAGTCTTTAGGATGTAAACATTAACTCCTGACCCTACCCTTGAGGAATTCAGGGAGAAGTCCCAGGTCCAGAAGTTTGTAGACAGTTGAGACAAATAAATAAATGATTAACTAATAAAGTGTGATAAGAACTCAAATATAGTTGTGGGTGCAGAGAGCTGTGAGAGCACATAAAAGGGAACAGTTACTTCTTCTGGGGTGGGTCTGGCCAGAAGAGGAAGGGAGCTAACTGGAGGATAAAGGCATAGGGAGAAGCAGAGCAAAGCCAGGACAAGTGAGAGCTCATGGTGTCCAGGGGTCAGACCAGAGTATTGTAGGTGTTGCTGGGAGGGAAGCCAGGAAAGGTTAGAGCCAGGTTGTGAACTCTTAGCTAAGAGAGTGACTTTATCCTGCAGACAGTGGGAACTGTAGAAGGAGCTCGTTAGATGCATAACCTCAACTTTATGTTTTTGAAAGGTGACTTTGGTGACAGGGTGAAAGACAGACTGTAAAGAGGAGACCAGTTAAGGACAGTTTGCATACTCCAGACAAGAGATGGTGAGGGAAGGAACCAGGCATTGGCTGTGGCAGAGCAGAGTTCACATTCCACACACATTTTGAAAGCATGTTGTGAGAGTGATTGGATGTGAAGATAACAGGGTTGTGGAAGGGAATACGTGCTTGCCGTAAGAGTAAGGTTTATTTCTTTGGAACTATATGGTTGGAAATTGGAGGTCTTCTTAACTAATTTAGGAAAAAGGATAGAGCAGGAAGTTATTTGTTTAAAAGGTGTAGAAAGAATCATCTTAAGGTATGTTTGGGGGAAAAATGCTAGGATAGTGGGTATTAGAATTTTTTTTCTTTTTACATTAGGTTTTGAATATATTTGTACAGAAATCATTGTAATATGGAAGTAATCACTGATGATTTCTCTAGTTTTAAAGCTGATCTCCACTTGAACTTGTGTAACACTAAAGTTGTCCAGCACCTAACAACATAACATGAATGCAGTGCAAATCGACTACAAGGTAGGGGGTGCAAATCTTGCAAAAGAGGCAGGATTTCATGAAGTCAAAGGTAGGGGGAAAACTACTGAAACCATAAGTGCAAATAAAGAACTAGTGCCTAGAATAGGCAGAGATTCTTAAAAAGGACTCAGAAAGCACTGATCATGAAAATGATTGATAAATTTGTCTTCAGAGTTCATTAAACTTGGGAACTTCTCTTCATCTAAAGACACCACTAAGAAAATGAAGAGCAAAATATGGACTGGAAGAAGAAATTTGCAATTTATATATCTGACCAAGGACTCATGCTCTCTGTGTGTGTGTATGTGTAGCATAAAAAAATTAATGAGAAAAATCATTTTAAAAATGTGTAGGCGTCTTGAACAGGCACTTTCTATTAGAGAGTCTCAGAATGGCCAGTATGCATATAAAAAGGTACTTAACATTATTTGTCAGTGGGAAATATAAATTAAAACAATAATGAGATACTGCTATACACCTTCCAGAATAACTAAAATTAAAAAGATGGACAGTTCCAGTGTTGGCAAGAGTGTAGACCAGCTGGATCTCTTACATATTGTTGGTGGGG
Source organism: Theropithecus gelada (assembly GCF_003255815.1). Lineage (NCBI taxonomy): Eukaryota > Metazoa > Chordata > Mammalia > Primates > Cercopithecidae > Theropithecus > Theropithecus gelada. The sequence continues at coordinate 50,818,099 of NC_037681.1, forward strand.
GTGTCAAATGGTACAGTCACTTTGGAAGACTGTGGCTTTGTCTACTCCTACCCGTGATCAAATGCTTGCATTCGTTCCTAGGTATACTCAAGAGAAACTAATGCTTGTGCCTACTAAAAAAACATGTTAAAGAATGTTTATAATGCCTTTATTCATAATCAAAAATTGGATATAACTCAGTTGTACATCAGCAGTAGAATGGATGAGTAAATTGTGATATATTTATAAGATGAAACACTGCAGAACCAATTGTACATCAGCAGTAGAATGGATGAGTAAATTGTGATACAGTTATAAGATGAAACACTGCAAAACCAATAAAAGACAATGAATTATGGATATATGTATCAACATGGATGTATCTTACAGACATAAGTCAGACATAAGATTGTACACTGCATGATTCCATTTAAATGAAGTTCAGAAATAAGTACAGTACTTCTCTGGTGACAGAAGTCAGAATAGTGATTACTCTGGGTTGGTGGTGGTGGTGGTAATGACTGGGAAAGGGCATGAGGGAACCTTCTTGCAACATTTTTACATTGAGATGTGTGGTGGTTACACGGGTATATGTATATGTAAAAATTCAGAATGTGTAAAAATATGAAGATTTGTGCTCTTTATGTACATACTTTAATAATAAAAAAGAGGCTCTAGTGAGAGTATGGCAATGCAAGAACACTTTAAATGAGAAAAAACAGCAGGGATAATTATGAAAGAGGTACTTTAAAAGAATTTAAAAGGGGTGTGAGAGGCTCCAGGAGACAAATGAAGAAAAGTATATATTTTTTTTTGGCTAAAATGACTTTTATATAATTGTTTTGCAAAAGGCAAATGTGAAATTAAGGCTGTCACATCATGCTGTTTTACAATTTGGTCACAAAATTGTGCCCCAAGCACTCCATCTATTCATTAGTTTTTTGTCCTAAGAATTAATGCATAGTTGCAAAGTGTAATCTAAATTTTGATCAATATAATACATGATATTTTATGAACATAATAGATTTTTTTGTTTTATTTTTTGGGAAAATTCTAAGCAGATCTCTTTTTCTTCATTACAAAAATATGGTCCTTGTTAAAGAGAAATGGCTGTGTGGTCCTCTCCCCATGAGACACTAATTGCTATTGGATAATGAGGACTGCTGTAATTCCTTTGGCTGCAAGGTTTTTAATGCAGTGAGCTAAGAAAAACCTTCAGTGTGTTCCCTATGGCTGTGAGGTAATGTCCCAAGAAAGTCTTATGAGGTTTATTCACACCTTTACCTTGTCCTCTCCTTGTGGCAGTAGGGCCATAGGGATCCTACTGTAAAAACTCAGGAGGCAAATGGAAGAGACATATGAGGGGTTGCCATCAGTGAAAGCTGACAGTAGAGGATTAACCGCCTTTCACAGGTGGTTACAGAACCGTCTGCAGCCTTTCACTGCTGAGATTCCTGAAGACTTCAGTTGTTCACTTCCTCAGAGAAAGTAGATTACTGTTCTAGGGACAAAGATAAAGGGAAGAGTTATGGTACCCTTAGTTTTTCATCTCAAATAGGAGATCACATCTGTTTTATGTAAGTGTATATAGTTAATTCCCTTGGGAGAACTCATGGAGGAGAGGGATAGCATGTGGTGAGCTGGTATCTAGTGGTGGTGTCACAAAGAAGGGAAATGCTAGATGAAGATAAGAATAAATGATGAAGAAAGAGGAATGAGTGGTGGTGGCGGTTTTTCCAGCTCTTCCAGCTCCATGTGACTGGGAGCATGGACTGAGGGGATTGTTTTTAACTCTTAACAGGGACTCTTGCCCCACTGGAATGTTTAGGTATCTTGGGAAAGGCAGCCTTGGCTGTGGCTCTGACCATTTCTGCTTTCATAATATAAATACTGTCTTAGAATTATTTTTTTCTTTTTGTGTAGCCTTTAAATAAAAATTTACCTGTGTAGAGTTAGGGAGGAAAATGATTGAAAGTTGGGGTAGCTTAAACACCAAAATATTTCTTGACTAAACTTGATCATTTTTGGACACACACCATGGACTTGGTAATGGGGACAGAGTTTTAAATAAGACACGATTTATGTCTTTGAGCTTTACTGTGTAGAGAAGGAGATAAACACAAATCAATGCCTTCAGTACAGAGGTCACTGAGATTTCATCACCTCTAGGTTTTCTATGATGAAAAGTAAACATGGTAGCCATGAAACTGTTATGAAGACCATAGGTAGTAATAGCGACCCTCTCTTTTAATAATGTGTGAGTGCCAGGTGTATACTGAGTTCTGTTCTAAATGCTTTAAGTTTTTAACTCCTTTAACCCTCTCAGCTTCCACTGTGAAGTAAATACAAGTACTGTTATTATCTTCATTTTGCTTATGAGGAAACAGAAGCCCCAAGAAGGTACGGGGCATGGATTTGAACCTATGCAGTCTAGTTTCAGAGTCTGTGCTCTTAATTGCTATGCTATAATGCCTATTTTAATGTACTGTAAATTTAAAATATACTGTACTTCTGTGGCTTTAAGTGTAAGGGATTATTTCAGTGAGTGTGCCTTGTATTACAAGTTATGTCCAAAGTTTCTGAATATCCATGCTGAATGTAACTTACTGTAGCTACTTAGGGTGAGTCTGTCTATAATGTGGGAGATTTAAATGAGACATCCTTTTTGCCTTTTCCCCTTTCATGTGTTATAATGATTGTTTTGATAGTCTTGCATGTTCCATTGTATCATTTCGAAATTCAGTAAAATATATTACCAGGTTTATTGTTTGTGTTATAATCATACACATAATGAAATTTTATGATGTAGTGCTCAACCTGAAGAGTTTACTGGGTTAACATACTTCTTAATGAGAGTGACTGCAGATTTAAAGTTAGGTTTTTTCATTTTTTATTTTTGTAGAGACGGAGTCTTACTCTGTTGCCCAGACTGGATTGCAGTAGCCTGATCACAGCTCACTGTAACCTTGAATGCATGGACTCAAGTGATCCTCCCAGCTCAGCTTCCCAGAGTAGCTGGGACTACAGGCATGTGCCACCGCACCTGGCCAATTTTTCTTTTTTCTTTTTTTTTTTTTTTGTAGGGATGAAGTCTCTCTGTGTTGCTTGGGCTGGTCCCGAACTCCTGAGCTCATCTGATTCTCCCTCTTCGGCCTTCCAAAGGGTTGGGATTACAGGCATGAGCCACTGCACCTGGCCCTAGGTTGTTTATATTTTTAACGTGGTGGTTCATTAAGACCAATTGATTAAATTAAAGCAAGAATTATGTTTGCTTTGTTCACTAAGAATGGGAAGGCGGTGGAGAAGCAGGATGGAAATAATCTAGAGGACTCCAAGGAGTGCCAGAGTGACCTTATTTTGTTGAATTTCTTTATGGTAGTAATGAAACCTATACAATTTAGCTTCTCTTTCCTTCAGAGAAGAAATATACTAGAAGTCAGAGTTAATAAAGATTGAGTCTTCAATTTTGCTAGGCTACTTGATAAACAGTTCTTGTCTATTGAGTAGGCTAATCTTCAGGGAACTGAGTATACATTGGATATAATTGGATCCAGTGGATATAATTTCCAAAGCTGTATTTATTTCTCTTTTTATCTATACTGTATAAAAAAATTAGGATTGTTATATTATCATTTTGAATGAGGAACTCTGAAATTGTATCTGATTTTCTCTTTTGCATTTGTACTTAAGGCTAGTCAAATATGTATGCCTTTTGCATACATATTTATTTGGAGATGGGGAGGTATTTATACCAGTTTCCTGTGGCTGCCATAACAAATTACTGCAAACACGGTGGCTTAAAACGTCAGGCATTTATTTCTCAACGTTCTGGAGGCCAGAATTCTGAAATCAGTATCAGTCAGCCAAGATCACAGTGTCAGAGGGTCATGCCACCTCTGGAAGATCTGGGGGAGAATCTGCTCCTTGCCTCTTCTAGCTTCTGGTGGCTGATGGCATTCCTTGGTTTATGGTTATATTATTAATCTCTCCTTCTTTGGTCACATTATGGCCTTCTCCACTTCTGTCTGCAGTTAGATCTCCCTTTTAGGTTGAGTGTGGTGGCTCACGCCTGTAATCTGGGAGCCCGAAACCATCCTCTGGGAGGATTGCTTGAGCCCAGAAGTTGAAACCAGCCTGGGCAACATAGGGAGGCCCTGACTCTATAAAAAAAAAAATTAAAAAGGTAGCCAGATGTGGTGGCATGCACCTATAGTCCTAGCTACTTGGGAGGCTGCAGCAGGAGGATCACTTGAGCCTGCAGTGAGCCGTGATCATGCCACTGAACTCCAGCCTGGGTGACAGAGTGAGACCCTGTCTAAAAAAAAAATTGGAAGTGCTCCCTATGCTTCTGTTTTCTGGAAGAGATTGTGTAGAATTGATCTTAATTCTTTAAACTTTGGTAGAATTCTTTAATGAAATGATCTGGGCCAGATTTCTTTTTCGAAGGCTTCATTCAGTTTCTTTAACAGTTATTAGGGCTATTCAGATAATCCATTTAATTTTGGGTGAGTTGTGGTAGTTTGTGCTTTTGAGGAACTGATCCATTGACACACAAAGTGGGCGTCCTCATTACTGCTGGGCAGTTGTAGGAGTGTGAGCCCCTCTTTAGGACTCTACTAATACTACTGGGAGGGGATGGCCTTCTTACCCCTGGGCTGCGGTGAAACTGACTCTAGGCCTCCTCTGATAGATACCACGCCAGTAGGGATCAGGAGGGATGTCTCATTACTGCCAGGTGGGAGGAGAAACCCAGGCTCTCCAGGTGGTCTCCACAGATACTCCCTGGCAGGGGAAGGTGGTTTTATTACCACCTGGCAGGGAAGGAAGTCTAGAATTCTCCAGTATCTCCCCTGTAGGGATAAGGGGTAGACACACCTGAACAACATTACTGCCTCATAAGGGTGGAAACTTAGGCTCCCCACATGGCTTTTGCTTTTGTGGGTGGGGGTGGGCCAGTTTTTTTCTGTGGTATTGGCTGGAGGGCATGTTGTTGTTCAGTTCTTTGGCTTAGGAGAGCAGGGGTTTGTGTTTTGTTTTTTGTTTGTTTTTGTTTTTAAGCTCGTTGTCTGTGGTATATGTTGAGGCGAAAAGAAAACCCAGGGAACTCACCACCATGTTTTCCATGGGTCCCAAGGTGCCTATCTGGTTTGCCTTATCTGTAGCTTCAGAGTCCAGAGTCTTCCCGTATTTGTTTTACATATAGTGGCTAGGATTTTTAGTTGTACTTAGCTAGAGCAGTAGGAAAAACTACATCTATTTGATCTTGCTGGAAGCGAAAGTTGGACAGGGATTACTTTTTTATGGAGGAAAACATAGGGTAGAAATTGAGATGCATGAATTGGCCAGTAAGACACTGAAGGAGCTAGTTTTATGTTGTCATATACCAGGCCAGATTTATTTAGGTAAAAACAACACTCTTATTTAACAATATACAAAGTCCCCCCCCAACCTTTTTTTTTTTTTTTTTTTTTTTTAGTAGTGAGTAAGTCAAGGCCTCTGCGATTTTGGAGGAAAGAGAAATGCAAAGCCAGCAAGTATTTGTTAAATAAGGATTAGAAACGGCTAGGAGAGAGTGACTGAGATCGATAGTGTGGTGGAGATAGCTGGGGAGAGGTAGAGGGTGGCATAAGAACGGGAACGAGAATAAGAGTAAGTATAAAAGTAAAGAATAGGACTCCATCAGGGTGAAAGTATTGGAGTGTACTTTGTCACTGAAGATCTTCTGTCTACTTAAAGTGAGACTTAAGGGTGGCAGTTTGAGGTAAAACCAGGCGCCACTGAATACCAAGAGCCTGAGAAACTGCTTGGGTGATTTGGCTAGTAAAGGCCAGTCCGTTATTGGACTGTATAGAGGTAGGAAGGCCAAACCAAGGAATTATGTCTGATAGAAGGGAATAAATGACCGCGGTGGCCTTCTCAGACCCTATGGGAAAGGCCTCTACCTATCCCGTGAAAGTGTCTACCTAGACCAAGAGGTATTTTAGTTTCCTGACTCGAGGCATGTGAGTAAAGTCAGTTTGCCAGTCCTGGGCAGGGGCAAATCCCCGAGCTTGATGTGTAAGGAAGGGAGGGGGCCTGAACAATCCCTGAGGAGTAGTAGAATAGCAGATGGAACAACTGAGAAGTGATTTCCTTGAGGATAGATTTCCACGATGGAAAGGAAATGAGAGGTTCTAAGAGGCGGGCTAGCAGCTTGTCACCTACACGGAAGAGGCTATGAAATGACGACAGAATAGAATGGGCCTGTGAGGCTGGAAGAAGATATTTTCCTTGGTCCAAGAACCATTTGCCTTGTGTGGGAAGAGATTGATAGGTGGAAGTTTCAGTGGGGGAGTAGGTGGGAGTGACCAGATGAGAAGGAGAAAAACTGCTATGAAGGACAGAAGTTGGAACACAAGCTGCAATTTAGCTACCTTATCAGCATAAGCGTTGTCCTGAGCGATGGGATCTGATGCCTTTTGATGGCCCTTGCAGTGAATGACTCCAGCTTCTTTTGGAAGTAAAGCAGCCTTGAGAAGAATTTTTATTAAAGAGGCATTAATGATGGAGGACCCTTGTGTAGTGAGGAAACCTTTCAGCTCATGAAACAGCATGGTGGTGCAGGATATGGGGTCAGTATAAATATTGATGCGTAGTCCCTTTACAAGAGTAAGGGCCCGAATTAAGGCAATGAGTTTGGCTTGCTGAGAGGTAGTGGATGGGGCCAGAGCAGTAGCCTCAATGTAGCCTGCCTTTGCTGATGTGTGGCGATCAGGCCTGGTGCAACTGCCATCAATTAACCACGTGTGATCAGGGTGAGGAACAGGAAAGAAGGAAATATGGGGAAATGGGGTGAATGTCAGGTGTATCAGGGAGATACAGTCATGGGGGTCAGGTGTGGTATCAGGAATAATGTGGGAGGCCGGATTGAAGTCTGGGCCAGGAACAATAGTAATTGTGGGAGACTCAACAAAGAGTGAGTGTACCTGAAAGAGCTGGGGAGGGCAGAAAGTATATGTGTCAGGTGTGAGGAAGAAAAGAGATTTTGGAAGTTATGAGAACCGTAGAGGGTGAGTTGAGCATAATTTGTGATTTTGAGGGCCTCTAAAAGTATTAGGGTGGCTGCACGGAGGCATGATGGCTAGGCTAAAACAGTAAGGTCAAGTTGTTTGGATAAAAATGCTGCAGGGCGCAGTCCCAGCTCTTGTGTAAGAATTCCGACCACACAGCCCTGCACTTTGGCTGTGTGTAATGAAAAAGGGTTGGGATGAGTTAGGGAGAGCTAGTGTTGGGGCAGCTTCTAGGGCTGTTTTTAAGGAACGGAAAGGAGTGGTGAAAGGATTTAGGGTCTGTGGGGTCAGCTAGGTTTGCTTTTGTGAGTTTATGTAATGGTTTAGTCAGGATGGTAAAACTAGGTATCCAAAGGCGGAAGTACCTAACCATGCCTAGGAAGGAAAGGAGTTGTTGTTTGTAGAAGGGATTGGGGTTTGGGAGATTAGCCAGACACGATCAGCAGGGAGAGCCCATGTGTTTTCATGAGAATTATGCCGAGATAGGTAACAGATGAGGAAGAAATTTGGGCTTGACTGAAGTAATGGGGGCTTTCTGTGAAGCTTTGCGGCAGTACAGCCCAGGTAATTTGCTGAGCCTGATGGGTGTCAGGGTCAGTCCGAGTGAAAGCGAAAAGAGGCTAGGATGAAGGGTGCAAAGGAATAGTAAAGAAAGCATGTTTGAAATCCAGAACAGAATAATGGGTTGTGGAAGGAGGTATTGAGGATAGGAGAGTATATGGGTTTGGCACCACGGGGTGGATAGGCCAAACAATTTTGTTGATAAGGCACAGATCCTGAACTAACCTGTAAGACTTGTCCGGTTTTTGGACAGGTAAAATGGGGGAATCGTAAGAGAGTTTATAGGTTTTAAAAGGCCATGCTGTAACAGGTGAGTGATAACAGACTTCAATCGTTTTAAAGCGTGCTGCGGGACGGGATACTGGCGTTGAGTGGGGTAAGGGTGATTAGGTTTTAATGAGATGGTAAGTGGTGCATCATTTGTTGCCAAGGAGGGAGTAGAGGTATCCTATACTTGTGGATTAAGGTGGGGAGATACAAGGAGAGGATGCGAAGGAGGCTTTGAACTGGGGGAAAAGGCAGCAATGAGGTGTGGCTGTAGCCCAGGAATAGTCAGCGAAGCAGATAATTTAGTTAAAATGTCTCGATCTAATAAGGAAGCTGGGCAGGTGGGGATAACTAAAAAGGAGTGCTTAAAAGTATTGTGTAAGTTGGCACCAGAGTTGGGAAGTTTTAAGAGGTTTAGAAGCCTGGCCTTCAATACCCATAACAGTTATGGAGGCAAGGGAAACACGCCCTTGAAAAGAAGGTAATGTGGAGTGGGTAGCCTCCATATTGATTAAGAACAGGACTGACTTATCCTCTACCGTAAGAGTTACCTGATGGTCCAGGGGGTTTTCTGAGGTGATCGGGTAGCGTCAGTCTTCAGCTGCTAAGCCAAGGAGATCTGGGAAAGAATCGGCCAAGGAACGTTGGGTTTGGGCTCCAGGGGCTTTAGGAGCAGTGCTGATGTGAGTCAGACAGTCCGACCTCCAGTGGGGGCCCACATAGATAGGGCACAGCTTAGAAGGAATCCTGGGCTGCTGGCATTCTGAGGCCCAGTGGCCAGGCTTTTGGCATTTGAAGCAAGATCCATGAGGATGTTTTGAAGGAGCCCCTGGGAGCCTTGGCTTGGATGTTCTGAAGTTCTTGTATGCTGGAGACATGGTTGTGGGTTGTCTTACTGCGGAGGCAAGTAGCTGTAACTCAGAAGTGCGTTACTGTCTGGCTGCCTCCTCTCTACTGTTGTACACCTTGAAGGCGAGGTTGATTAATTGCTGTTGTGGGGTTTGAGGGCCAGATTCCAATTTTTGGAGCTTTTTCTAATGTCAGGAGCTCACTGGGTGATAAAATGCATATTAAGAATAGGGCGGCCTTCTGGTCCCCCTGGGTCTAGGGTGGTAAAGCATCTAAGGGTTGCTGCTAAGTGAACCATGAACTGGGCTGGGTTTTCGTCTTTACCTTGGGTAGTTTCTTTAAGTTTGTCATAATTAACATCTTTGTAAGATGCCTTGTTAAGCCCTTCAACTAGGCAGGAAACCATGTAATCTCGCCTAGCTATACCTGGGGAATCTGCCTGTAGTTCCACTGGGGATCTTCTCAGGGAACTGCTCTAATGCCTTCCTGGAGGTCTGGCTCGTGAAGCTGGTGGTTATCAGCGTGAAATTGGGCTAAAGAAAAAACTCTTTCCTGTTTATCTGGGGAGAGGGTAGAAGTTAGGATGACATTTAGGTCATTCCAGGTTAAATCGTAGGACAGAGTTAGATATTGGAATTCCTGTATATATTTAGTGGGGTCGGATGAGAAAGAGCCTAAACACTGGCTGATTTGGGAAAGGTCGGATAAAGAAAAAGGAGCATTAACCTTGACTATGCCTTTAGCTCCAGTCACCTCTTTAAGAGGAAATTGTTGGACAGGTTGGGGAGGGCTAGTCGCAGAACGAAACTGTAAGCCAGACTGGGTGTGAGGAGGGAAGGTGATAGAAGGATTATAGGGTCGGGGAGCAGAGGCTGAGGAAGAATTGGGACCTGGCTTGGCCTGGTGAGGAGCACCCTGGGGAGGTGGGGAGAGGTCAGATGAGTCCATAGAAAAGGATTCAAAGGACTCAGAGTTTGGGGTGGAGACTGAAGGAACAGACAGGAGAGAAAGAAGAAAGATTTGGATGAGTCTCATTGGGAGCAGAGACTAGGGAGGGACCAATGTTTAAAAGAATGCCTGGGCCGGGCGCGGTGGCTCAAGCCTGTAATTCCAGCACTTTGGGAGGCCGAGACGGGCGGATCACGAGGTCAGGAGATCGAGACCATCCTGGCTAACACGGTGAAACCCCGTCTCTACTAAAAAATACAAAAAAACTAGCCGGGCGAGGTGGCGGGCGCCTGTAGTCCCAGCTACTCGGGAGGCTGAGGCAGGAGAATGGCGGGAACCCGGGAGGCGGAGCTTGCAGTGAGCTGAGATCCGGCCACTGCACTCCAGCCTGGGTGACAGAGCGAGACTCGGCCTCAAAAAAAAAAAAAAAAAAAAAAAAAAGAATGCCTGGACATCAGGCACTTCAGACCATTTGCCCATTTTTCGACAAAAATTATCTACATCTTGTAGGATAGACAAATCGAAAGTGCAATTCTCTGGCCACTTGGAACTACTGTCAAGTTTGTATTGGGGCCAAGCGGTATTTGCAGAAGAAAATAAGACACTTAGATTTTAGGTTAGGCGAGAGTTGAAGAGGTTTTAAGTTCTTGAGAACACAGGCCAAGGAAGAAGGAGGAATGGAGGGTGGAAGGTTGCCCATAGTGAAGGAGGCAAGTTTAAAGAGAAGGGTAGAGACACGGAGAAGGGGGTGGGGAGCAGCCCTGGACTGCAACATGGGTGAGCAGCCAAAGCAGGCGTCCCCGCAATTGACTTGCCACCAAGGGAACGTGGGTGAATGACCAAGGCAGGCGTCCCCGCGGAGATCAGACACTAATGGAACGTGGGTGAATAATCAGAGAGGCGTCCCCGCAATGATTAAACACCAAGGGACGACTGCCTTCCCGAATCCATGACCGGCGCTGGAGTTTTGGGTCCACGGATAAAATGTGTTTCCTTTGTCTCTACCAGAAAATGAAAGGAATTGAAATTAAGAGAAGGGAGAGATTGAAGGGTGGCACCAAGATTGAAAGGAGAGAGGTTGAGGGATATTGAGAGAGATTGGAGAAGACAGTAAAAAGAGGCCACTTACCTGATTTAAAATTGGTGAGATGTTCCTTGGGCTGGTTGGTCTGAGGACCCAAGGTCGTAGGTAGATCTCTTTATGGAGCGAGGATGAGGACAGCGGACTGGTCCCCTGAAGGAGTCCCGCTGACCTGGGTCTTTGGCACCAAATGTCTCACGCGTCCGTGTGAAGAGACCACCAAACAGGCTTTGTGTGAGCAACATGGCTGTTTATTTCACCTGGGTGCAGGCGGGCTAAGTCTGACAAAGGAGTCATCCAAGGGTGGTGGATGATCATTAGTTCTTACAGGTTTTGGGATAGGCGGTGGAGTTGAGAGCAGTGTTTTGGGGAGAATTATAAAGAATCTTCTTAAGGGTGGGGGAGATTACAAAGTACATTGATCAGTTAGGGTGTGGCAGAAACAAATCACAATGATGGAATGTCATCAGTTAAGGCTATTTTCACTTCTATGGATCTTCAGTTGCTTCAGGCCATCTGGATGTATACACGCAGGTCACAGGGGATATGATGGCTTAGCTTGGGCTCAGAGGCCTGACAGTTGGGGTGGGATCTAGGCTGTGATTTTGCCCTTGCTGTTCAATTCTGGCTCAGGGAGAAGCGGAAGCTCCAAGGACCTGGCCAGTGTTAACATTTCAGCTGCCCTCTCTCTCTGGATCTTTACAGAGGTGGCATGCATATTGGGCTCTCACCTCAGTCTTTTGGCATTCTCTTCCTAAGCACTATGACCCAGCTTCCTGAGTTGCTCTGTGCGTTAATCCATTCAGTACTCAGATGTTTCAGGTCCCTGGGCCCATAACCTGTTTACTCCATGAACCATCTGATTAGCCCAGTGCACTGTTCCCAAACTCTGCTTTCTCTTTTTTCTCCCATTTGTCATGTTCACAGGCTGAAATACAGAGTGGGTACTCTCTTCTGGGAAGCTGGCAACAAATGGATGATGTGATATGTGCATTCCAGGGGAAAGTAAATTGTGATACTTCTGAACCCATGGTCAGTTAATGAGACAGTTTCTAGCTACTGAACGTACTTTAAAAAGCAGGACTCTAAAAGCTTTGGGTAAGTCTTTGTAATGATTTAGATGCTTGAGGTTTTTGTCTTGCTTCATGTATCTGAACACAACGCTTTTTGAATTGATCATAGTTGTTCCTGTTTATGTTGTATTGTTGACATGTTCTATGCTTGTTCTATAACCTTTTCATTGAAAAATAAGTATTTATTTCTGTTGGAGGGAGATAAATGTCCTTTTTTAGAAAATAAAGTAATACATTTCTGTGAAAGAACAAACTCAGCATTTCTGTTTGGCATTTGGTTGTGTGATTCTTTTTGGATCTTTATTTTAAATATTAGGTACCATTTTGTTTAGAGTCAAAAATACTAAATCTTTAGACGTTATCCCTTACACTCTCTGCTGCATGCAGTAACTTGCTTTTGTTTGACATAGCAGCTTAAGTGACACCATTAGCTGGTGGTATCCTCCTTTGTGAGGGTTTGGGGAGTCTGGTGGGGTGGGGGGCGTTCCATCTATGTGGATAACTCTGACAACTGATTCTGACCATATCCTCTCTCATCTCTAGGCTCATGATCTCCATCTGCCCAGTGTTCATCTGCAATCTCTGGCTGTCACCTCAGTCTCAATTTGATTAAAACTAAATTCATTCTCAATCCCATATTCGGTTTCCTGCCAGGATATGTCTGTCTCTGTCTATTTAATTGTCCAGGCTTGAACCTTTGTAGATAATTTCGACACCCTCCCCCTCAGCCTTTTTCTATTGCTGCTGCTTTTGTAATGCTTTTGATGTTTTTTCTCCTGATCTTTATGCTTTGCATTACTTCAGTAGTCTACTAGTCAGTTTCTGAAATTATAGTCTCTATTGCTTGTGTATGTGATATGATGAAGAATCTATTATATCTGGCCTTTGTCTTTGGTTCCTGACAATGAGCTTCAAAAAATCTTGGAATTTCCTTATAGATGTATCTTTTGTTATTCATAACAAGAGTCTCTTTTGACCACACCTGAGTTTATCCTGATAAGGTGACTGTGGGTGGGCCCTTAGATAGTTCAGGAAAGGAGCTGTCCACATCAGAGAGACCTTGGTTTCTGGGGAGGGGACAGTGACTGGATAGCAAAGCCCAGTCATCTGGCTAGTGATTTAATCACTCATGCCTGGGTCATCAAGCCCCACATAAAAACCCTGGAATAGCAGTGAACGTACTGGTTTGCTAGGAGGATGACACCTGGATTTCTTCAGGAGAGAGCAGGGAAGCTTTGCATCCCGCTGCCCTCTTTCCTAGACCTTGCCCATGTTCTGTGCACCTCTTCCATTGGGCTGTTCCTGAGTTGTAGCCTTTGTAATGAAACTGTGATTGTTTAAGTATAGTGCTTTCAGTGATTTCTGTGAGAATTGTTGAAACTGAAGGGAAGTTTTGGGAATCTCTGAATTCGTAGCCAAGTTGGACATTAGTGTGGATAGCCTGGGGGGGATGTCTGAAGTGAGGGCAGTCTTGTTGGAAACCTTGCTCTTTAAGTTGTGGGATCTGATAGTAACTCCAGGTAGTATCAGAATTGAATTGAATTGTAGGACACCTAGTTGGTGTCAGAGAATTGGTCTCAGAGTGCAGTGTGCTTACCCTTTGACAGGCATTGTGGCATGTGTGCTGTGTGCATTATTTCATGTAATGCCCACCATGGTTGGGTAAGACCTAGGATTTTAAAAATTTGTTTCTAGTTTTTGGTGTTTTTGTTGTTGTTGTTTTGTTTGTTTTTTGAAACGGAGTCTCACTATGTTGCCCCCACTTGTCTTGAACTCCTAGGCTCAAGCAGTCCTTCTGCCTCAGCCTCCTGAGTGGCTGAGACTACAGGTGTGTGCCACCAGGTGTGGCCCAGGTCTGGTTTTATCATCTTTGTTTTACTGGTAAGGAAAGGAAAGCCATAACTTTCCCAGTGTCACAGAGCAAGGAAGTGTTGGCAAAGTCAGTGCTTTCTGACTTTAAAGCCCTTTACTTAACCCTTTATGTTAGGCCAACTATCTTCCTTGCTGTACACATTATTACCCTCCTCTCATCTGGCTGCGGTGAACCACTTTTTCTAAATTGAACTTTTATCACATCATTTTTGAACTCAGAACTTTACTCTCCATTACTGTAGGATAAAACCCATGATTTGCAGGCAGCCATTCAAGGCCCACTGGAGTACCATAGGCTCAAATTAATGCTGTCCCAGTCTTTATATACAACAAAAGGAAACAAATACCTATTGTGTTTCTTGGATGGGCCACTCAGTTTTTATCTCCAGCAAGTTGCACTGGAGATGAAACTGTGTCTTCTAGTTACTTGTAAAGTATAATTGGAAAGTTAGAGTATATGAAAAGAATGTCTGTGTAAAAATAACGCATGCTGACCAAGTCAGTAGTATAGGCGATAAGATGCTTCTGGAGTTCAAAAGAGGCACAGCTTCACTAAACAGGTGTATCTTGAGCTTACCATTGAAGAGATGGTAGGATTTTGAGAATTGTGACTGAGGGTAGGCCCCTTCTGCTCAGGAAGACCGTGAGTGAACTGGAAAGACAGTGCTGATGACAGTGAATACTTAAGTTTACCTGGGGGAAACTTCTGACACCAGGGTCTATTCCTTGTCCCCAGACAAGTTGAAAGTTGCAGCATAGTGTTTTAACTGACAGAGCTTGTGCTAATCTTTGTCTTTTGAAGCTAGAGTTGTTTAGAATGAACCAAAATCTATTTCAGGGCTAGCCTATGTGATGAGGTTGGATGATTATGTTAGTTAATACTAATTTTAAGAATTACCTTTTTTTCTGTTACCTGAGTTGATCAAAGGAAATTTTAAACTATAAAAGTTCAAAAATATTTTTGGTAGTGGAACATGAGAATAAACATATTCAAGGTAACCAGTCTGAATGAGGGATCATTCTTCAGCATAGATAAGATTTGGTAAATGGATAGTTTTAAAAAGTCTTCCTTGTACATGAACTCACATCATTATACCCAATCTCTTGGTATTTTTTAGGGTTAGAATCTCTCCTGACCATAGTGCTAGCTACTTGGGAGGCTGAGGCAGGAGGATTGCTTTAGTTGCTCAATAGTTCAACACCAGTTTGGGCAACATAGCAAGATCCTCTCTCTTAATAAAGAAAGTTAACTTGAATGCTATATACGTAATATTTATACATTTTGGAAAATAAAAAAATATATAAAGAACAGATCAGAATTACGTTACTCAGAGATAGTTGATAACTGTTTATTTTATAGTGCTACTTTTATTTATGTTATTACCTATAAAATTTTGTAGCCTACTTTTCTCACTTTATATTATTAGGATTTTTCTATGTCATAAGATTTTTCGAAAACATGGTTTCTATTAATATATAAACATTATTGTACATAGAGATTTCTTTTTGTTTTCTCCTTTAATTAAAAACAGAGTCATTTATTATTTTGTAAGTTGCTTTCTTCATTTCACATGTCATGTCTGCCTTTCTGAATGACTGCTTATGTTAATGTCTAGTCAGCCCTCTGTATCCACAGGTTTTACATTCGTAGATTCAACCAACCATGGATCAAAAATATTTGAAAAAGAATTGTCTCAACTGAACATGTACAGACTTTTTTCTTGTCATTGTTCTCTAAACAATATAACTATTTATATAGCAGTTACATTGTATTAGATATTATGAGTAATTTAGAGAAAAGTATGTTGGAGGATATGAGCAGGCTATATGCAAATATATCATTTTATATGAGGAACTTGTGCATTTGTTGATTTTGATGTCCTCAAGAGGCCCTGGAACAGATCCCCCATGGATGTTGAGACGATTGTGCTTCACTTTTTAAAAACTGGTTGCATAATATTCCAGTTATATGGCTATGCCATAATTTAACCATTTCTCTGTTGATGGACATTTATACTATTTCTAATTTTCACATACAAATAGTGCCTCCATGAGCATTTTTATCTTATATTTTCTTACTTTTATGAGTACTTTTGTAGGATAGAAGTTTAGAATGAAAATATTGGGTAAAAATGTACATGCATTTTATAATTTGCCAGCCATGCTGAATTTGTCTTTTAAAAGGGCTCTATCAGTTGATTCTCTTAGCAATTTATGTTTGAGGCCTTATTTTCCTATACCCTCGCTTTGCTGGATACTATCATTGTCAAATATGAAAAAGTAATTGGAAACATGGTATCGTGTTACATTAGTCTGATTTCTTTGCCTATTTTTAGTGTTCCTTTTTGTATGTGACTCTTGATTCTTGGCTCATTTTCCTATTGTAATTCTATAATGTTTTCATATTTTACATGTAACTCTTAATTCATCTGGAATTTATTTTGATTTTATGGAATGAAACTGCTTGATTCTGGAGGAGATTCAAGGGCTAGTGGGTCTTGAAATTGTGTGTCTGGAAAAATTTAGAGGATAAAAATAAATTTTGCTGCCTTTGGAAAGTAGTTTGTCTCAAATTTATTTAAAAACTTAGTTTATTATTACCCAACTCTATAAAGTATGTTGGAGCAATAAGAAAATCTTACCAACAAAAAGACCCCTTCTTACCAATATAGAAGAGAAAGAACGCTTTGTTTTTATTTGCATGTCAGATACATGCAGATAGGTAGTTTGAGACTACAAAATTTGAGCAGAATTTAACTCAAACAGTAAAACAGACAAAACTTCTCTTGTATTCTTGGAACAAATGGATATACCCTGTGATAGTTTCCTGTGCACCTGATGAAATTCCCGAGTTAATTTCAGTGGTGTTTGTTTGCAACGTCTAGGGTCAGAAGGCCTATGACTTTGGCATTGTGAATCTGGAAACTAAGATAGGATCTAATTCCTGACAAAAAAGCTTGGCCTATTAGGGTTTTTTTGTTTTTGTTCTT
This sequence comes from Theropithecus gelada, assembly GCF_003255815.1. Lineage (NCBI taxonomy): Eukaryota > Metazoa > Chordata > Mammalia > Primates > Cercopithecidae > Theropithecus > Theropithecus gelada. Next base: position 50,834,768 of record NC_037681.1, read on the forward strand.
TTTAAATTTTTATTTACTTTTTGTTTTGTTTTTTACATAGAGATGGGGTTTTGCCATGCTTCCCAGGCTGGTTTCGAACTCCTGAGCTCAAGCAGTCAGCCCACTTTGGTCTCCCAAAGAGCTGGAATTACAGGCATGAGCCACCACACCTGGCCAGGCCTGTTAGGTTTTTAAAGAGACTGTCTGTGGTAGGCTGAAAATGGTTCTCTAAAATACTCAAGTCCTAATCCTGGAACCTGTGAAATGTTACCTTGTATGTTAGAAAATGGTTTTTGTAATTAAATTGAGGATGTTGATGTCTAGGGCACTTATCCTGGATTATCTGAGTGGTCCCTAAAAGCAATCCTGTGTATCTTTATCAAAGTGAGGCAGAGGGAGATTATATATACACAGAGGAGGTGGAGGCACTGTGACCAGGAGGCAGAGATTTGAGTGTTAGGGCCACAAGTCAAGGCATTCCCACAGCCATCAACAGCTGGAATAAGCAAGGAACAGACTCTCCCGTGGAGCCTTTGGAGGGAGTGTGACCTTGCTTTTGTTCTAATGATACTGCTTTCAGACTTTTTTTGGCCTCTAGGAGTGGAAGAGAATAACTTTCTGTTTTAAGCCACCAAGTGATTTGTTACAGCAGCCATAGGAAACTACTGAACACCCTAAAGACAAAAGGGCTGTCTCCCTTTTATTAAACAAAGATTCATTATATGTACTATGTTAATTATTGTGAATGACTCTTAATTCTTATCTCCTCTTTGCTAATCACCGTTATTTACTGGTTTTCAGTGTTGAGTAACAGGCTAAACAGTCTACCAAAACGATGTTAAAATGAAAAGTTAACCTCAATAGTAAAGTTCATAGGGAAATATTTTGACTTTTTTTAAGCCTGGAAAATGAGTAATTTAGAATCATTTATATTATTTTGAGATTTGCTTTTGAATCGAGGACAATAGTCTGTTTATTTCTCTTATTAGTGAAGAAAGAACAACAGAAAGAATTTCAAGTCCATTACATTTTGTTAAAACTTTCCCCCTGCTGTACAAATTTTATTTTTTTCAACCAAGTGGTAGATTATATAACTAATGTTACAATTAATTTTTTTCTATTTTTTAATGACATACAACTTCTTATATTTTTGATAAAGTAACTCAAGAGTTGTCTAGATAAGTTGTATTTTTTTCAGTTTATTGACAAACTTATTTTTCTTGCCTGAATGATTAATTTCCTAATTCTGCTTTTACCTGTTTTTGCTGACAAACTTATTTTTCTTGCTTGATTACAAATGATTAATTTACTAATTCTGCTTTTACCTATTTGATAATTCTTTATTTTATTAGAATTTTTAGGACTTTGTAAATTTTTTCATAACGAACCAAGCTCATTTTAAAGTTCTGCTGTCTTTTTATGTTTCTTTTCCTTTTTTTTTTTTTTTTTTTTTTGAGACAGGGTCTCACTGCCACCTAGGCTGGTCTCGAGCTCCTGGACTCGTGATCCTCCCACCTTGGCTTCCCAAAGTGCTGGGATTATAAGCGTAAGTCAATGTGCCTGACCCTTTCTGTGTGTTGTTATCTAATCAATCATTTTTACTGTCATCCATATTTCTATTTTTGTTTTTTAATCATACCTTTTATTTTAAAATTTTGACTGCTTGATTTTAAAATTTGGATTGCTTAGTTTATGTTCTGTTTATTTAAATATTATTTTAGAAAGTATTTCAGTACAGCTTTGTATGAATCCTGTAACTTATGATATGTAATGTCTTTATATTTTTTCTAAATATTCTCTTGCACTGGTTCTAAACTTTGGTGAATATCAGTCTCAGCTGGCAGGCTTATTAAAAATGCAGATATTCCAACTCTACTTAACACTCTGGGTGGAGGGCCTGAGCTGCTGCATTTTTAACAAGCTCCTCACCCCTTGGTAATCTGAATGCACATCAGCATTTGGGAACTACAAGTCTTGTATATTTTTAATTTTTTTCATTAATTCAGCAATTATATAGGAAGGCTTAAGAATTTCTAATCATTAGGGTTGTTTGTTTTGAATTATTCTTAGTTTTATTGTGTCATAATCAGAAGCTTGCCCTGCAAAATTAATTGAAATTTCCATTATGGTCATTTGTAAATGGCCTCTACTGTGGATAGTTGGAAGAAAAAATAGCCATTTGATATATATCTGTTTTTTTTTTAAATTGAGGTGAAATTTACAAGAAATTAAGCATTTTAAAGTGGACAAATCAGTGGCATTTAGTACATTCATGTGTTGTGCCACCACCACTGCTATCTAGTTTCAAAACATTTTTATCACCCCAAAGGAAACTATGTACCATTAAGCAGTTGCTCCCTTCTCCCCAGCCTCTGGCAACCACCAGTCTGCTTTCAGTTTATATGGATTTGCCTATTCTGAATATTTCATATAAATAAAATTATGCAATATGTGACCTTTTGTGTCTTCTTCACTTAGCATAATGTTTTCAAGGTTTATTTAACTCTTTGAGAAACTGCTATTTTATATTCCCACCAGCAATATATAAGGATTGCAAATTTTCCATATCCTTACCAATGCTTGTTATTTTCCATTTTTAAAATTGTGCCCATGCTAGTGGGTATGTAGTGATATCTCACTGTGGTTTTGATTTGCATTTCCCTAATGATGTATGACGTTGAGTAGCTTTTCATATGCTTGCCAACCGTTTGTATGTTTTCTTTGGAGAAATGTCTATTCAAGTCCGTTGCTCATTTAAAAAAGTTACTTGTATTTTTGTTGTTGAGTTGTAAGAGTTCTTTACATACACTGGATACCAGACCCTTGACTTGTGAATTTTTCTTCCATTCTGTGGGTTGTCTTTTAATTTTCTTGATGGTGGTCTTTCATGTGCAAAAGTTTTTAATCTGGATGCAGTCCAATTGATTTTTTTTTTTCTTTTGTTGCTCATGTTTCTGGCGTCACATGTTAGAATCCCTTGCCAAATCCAAGGTTGTGAAGATTTACCATTGTTTTCTTATAAGAATTTCATAGTTTTTTTTTGTTGTTGTTGTTGTTTTTTTTTTGAGACGGAGTCTCGCTCTGTCGCCCAGGCTGGAGTGCAGTGGCCGGATCTCAGCTCACGGCAAGCTCCGCCTCCCGGGTTTACGCCATTCTCCCGCCTCAGCCTCCCGAGTAGCTGGGACTACAGGCGCCCGCCTCGGCCTCCCAAAGTGCTGGGATTACAGGCTTGAGCCACCGCGCCCGGCCCATAGTTTTATCTTTTTTTTTTTTTTTTTTTTTTTTTTTTTTTT
>NC_037681.1:50838439-51058893 GCF_003255815.1 Theropithecus gelada
TTTTTTTTTTTTTTTTTTTGAGACGGAGTCTCGCGCTGTGTCACCCAGGCTGGAGTGCAGTGGCGCGATCTCGGCTCACTGCAAGCTCCGCCTCCCAGGTTCACGCCATTCTCCTGCCTCAGCCTCCGAGTAGCTGGGACTACAGGCGCCCGCCACCACGCCCGGCTAGTTTTTTGTATTTTTAGTAGAGACGGGGTTTCACCATGTTAGCCAGGATGGTCTCGATCTCCTGACCTCGTGATCCACCCGCCTCGGCCTCCCAAAGTGCTGGGATTACAGGCTTGAGCCACCGCGCCCGGCCAGTTTTATCTTTTGTGTTTAGGTTGTTGATAGTTTTTGAGTGAGTTTGAGGACACCTTCATTCTTTTACATGTGGCTAGCCAGTAGTATCATTTGTTACAGATACTATTCTCTCTCTATTGAATGGTCTTTGCACCCATCTTGAAAATCAGTTGGCCATAGATGTATGGTCAAAATTCTGGACTCTCAATTAATTGGTCTACAGGTCTTGGCCTCAGTCTCCCAAGTAGCTGGGACTACAGGCCCGCCATCACACCCACCTGGGACTACAGGCATGTGCCACTGTGCCCAGCTAATTTTTTGTATTTTTAGTAGAGAGCCAGAATGGTCTCAATCTCCTGACCTCGTGATCCACCTGCCTTGGCCTCCCAAAGTGCTGGGATTACATGCGTGAGCCACCACACCCGGCCCTAATCTTTGTATTTTTTAATAGAGACGGGGTTTCGCTATGTTGGCCAAGCTAGTCTCAAACTTCTGACCTCAAGTGATCCACCCACCTCAGCCTCCCGAAGTGCTGGGATTACAGGCATGAGCCACCATGCCCAGCAAGAATCTGCATCTGATTGGTTGGGTCAAGAATGAAATCACACGAGTGTCAAAATGGTCTTGTGTGCCGAGTCAGTTTCTGGGTGGGGGTTACAGGGCCAGTGGAGCCAATTTCATGTTATGAGTAACCCAGGTGGCGTCAGTTGGTCCACCAGAATACTAGGTCTGAAAAATACCTCAAGAATCAGCCTTGGGTTTTACAATAATGAGGTAATCTATTGGGGTAATCGGGGAAGTTACAAGTCTTATGACCACTGGCTAGTGACTCTTGTCTAGTAAATAATTACAAAAAAGACAACCAAAATAGTGTCTTGTTATTATTTAACGATGCCTAAGTCTTAGCAGAATTCAGGCCCCTACCATAATTTGGACCTTGTGTCCTTTTGTTAGTTTTTACAAAGATGGTTTTGGTCTCTAAACAAGGAGGGGATTAGTTTTGGGAAAGGACTATTATTATACTTGCTTTAAGGTTAAAATATAAACTAAATTCCTCCCATAGTTAGCTTGGCCTATGTGCAGGAATGAGCAAAGACAGTTAGCTAATGAGGTTAGAAGCAAGATGGAGTCAGCTGTGTTAGTGTTTTCTCACTGTTATAATTTTGCAAAGGTAGTTTCAGTACCACACTGTTTCGATTACTGTAGCCTTGTAGTAAGTTTTGAAATTGGGAAGCATGAGTCCTCCAACTTTGTTCTTTTTCAGTATTGTTTTGGCTACTTGGAACCACTTGCAATTCCATTCATATTTGATGATTGGCTTTTCCATTTCTGCAAAAGTTATTGGAATTTTGATAGAGATTGAATTGCAACTGTAGATTGCTTTGAGTAGTATTGCCATAACAGTATTGTCTTTTATTTATTTATTCTTATTTTTGTTTTGAGACAGAGTTTTGCTCTGTCGCCCAGGCTGGACTGCAGTGGTGCGATCTTGGCTCACTGCAACCTCCACCTCCCGGGTTCAAGCAGTTCTCTGTCTCAGCCTCCTGAGTAGCTGGAATTACAGGCACCCACCACCACACCCGGCTACTTTTTTGTATTTTTAGTAGAGACGGGGTTTCACCATCTTGGCCAGGCTGATCTTGAACTCCTGACCTCGTGATCCACCCACCTTGGCCTCCCAAAGTGCTGGGATTACAGGCGTGAGCCACCATGCCCGGCCTATTTATTTATTTTTTAAGACAGAGTCTCACTGTGTTGCCCAGGCTGGAGTGCAGTGGTGTGATCTCAGCTCACTGCAACCTCTGCCTCCTAGGTTCAAATGATTCTTCTGCCTCAGCCTCCTGAGTAGCTGGAACTACAGGTGTGTGCCACCATGCCTGACTAGTTTTTGTTTTTTTAGTAGAGAGACAGGGTTTCACCATGTTGCCCAGGCTGGTATTGAACTCCTGACCTTAAGTGATCCACCCACCTCAGCGTCCCAAAGTGCTGGGATTACAGGCATGAGCTACCGTGCCTGGCCAGCACTGTCTTTTAATCCCTAAACCTGGTGTATCCTTCCATAGATTAGATTTTCCTTAATTTGTTAATGTTTTGTGGTTTTCAAAGTGTCTTTTACCTCCTTGGTTAAATTTATTCCTAGGTTTATTCCTTTGATGTTATTGTAAATGAAATTATTAATTTTCCTTTTGATTTGTTTATTGCTGGTGTAGAGAAACATAGTTGATTTTTGTGTGTTGATCTTGTACCCTTCAACTTTGCTGAATTTGTTTATTAGCTCCAGTAGTATTTTTGTGGGTTCCTGGGGATTTTCTTTTTTTTTTTTTTTTTTTTTTTTTTTTGAGACGGAGTCTCGCTCTGCTACCCAGGCTGGAGTGCAGTGGCCAGATCTCGGCTCACTGCAAGCTCCGCCTCCCGGGTTCATGCCATTCTCCTGCCTCAGCCTCCCGAGTAGCTGGGACTACAGGCGCCCGCCACCTCGCCCGGCTAGTTTTTTGTATTTTTTTAGTAGAGACGGGGTTTCACTGTGTCAGCCAGGATGGTCTCGATCTCCTGACCTCGTGATCCGCCCGTCTCGGCCTCCCAAAGTGCTAGGATTACAGGCTTGAGCCACCGCGCCCGGCAGGTTCCTGGGGATTTTCTATACATAGGATCATGTCATGTGCAAATTCTTCCTTCTGATTTGGATGAATTTTATTTCTTTTTCTTGCCTAATTGTTCTCACTAGAAATTCTAGTTCAGTGTTGAATAACAATGGTGAAAGCAATCATCCTTGTCTTATTCCTGATTTTAGAGGGAAAGCTTATAGTCACTTTACCCCTGAGTATGAAGTATGAACATCATTGTCATGAACCATTGCTGTGGGTTTTTCATAGTGCCCTTTTCTTTCTTTTAAATATTTAACATTCTTCTGAGTAGAGTTAACTAGAAAACTTTAAAGAAGCTAATTTAAAGTTTTTACTAGTTTATGGGACATAGTCTCAAAATTGAGAACAGAAGAAACATCCACATAGTTATAATTTTTGTCCTTAGGGCTTACATGGGCAAGAATATACAGAAAGCATTTATGGAAAAGGAGTTAAAAGGAGACAAGACTTTCAGAACTCACTGAATAGAAGGTTCCACTTGTTTATTTGGCTTTACTCTCTAAACTGTTGGAGTTGACAATTAATCCCCTTCTAAGGCTTTACTTTTTGTCACTGGCTTGTAAAACTGGAAAATTTGCCCAGATTAAGCCTTTTGATGTTTTATTTTGTGTTAATTTCTTTCTTGATTTGAGATAAATGTTTATAAACATCAACTGGTTTTTGTTTCTGAGGCCTACACTGGAGGAAAGGACCGTAATTACTAATGTTGCGTCAGAAGTTGCTCAGAAAAATGGAAACTTTTTCTTTTCTTATAAAAGTGGAAGTGCCCCTAGTATTAGAATGTACATTATTCTTGCATTTGGTAAAGTGTTCTATTGTCTTTTTTGTAGGCATTTTAATGACATTTAGATAGGTTTTATGCAAAATATTTATGGTAGGCCGGATCTTAAAAATATTTTTTGCAGAGAGTCAGGAGGTGATTACCTTTCCAAGTAATTTCAGGAATTTTCAGTTTTCCTAAATATTTATAGGAAGAAACCCAGGTTCTATTAGAATATTTTGTCTCCACAAGTCTTGCCAATCCCTCCTACCTGCCCCCCACCATACCTTGTAATGGAACATTTTGTGCCATGCATTAGATGAAACTTTTAAGTCACAGTGATGAGGAAGAAAAAAGATTGGCTGTGGATAGTGTGTTGCAACTATTTTTGCATTAAATCATAATTGCGCCTTTCTATCTTCTCTGGAGTTGAAAATAAAACGAAATGATTTGTTGAATATAGTTGATATTTGTGTACCATGTATCCATGGCCTCACTAGTCAGGGGAGAGCAGATTTCCATCTTGGAAAATAGTTTGTCTGGAGTGAATGTTTCTGATTAATTCATTATGTGTATATGACAATTATATGTGTATGATAGTTACATATGTTAGACAATTATATGTGTCTATATTACATATGTAACTACCATATGACAGTTACATATGCTATACATGAAGACATATATATGTGTGTGTATACATATATAAAAAGTTCAGAACAAGGTTGTATGCTTCTTATAGTAAAAGGAATCTGAATCTGTTATGTTCTTTTAAGTTAGTGTCGTTGGGATAAAGAGAGCAGTTAGACGGAAGAGAACCTGGTAGGCTTAAAAGCCACCTGATTCTCCTGATTTGGGTCACCCGTATCTGGAACATCCTCTTTAATTTGGTTATCAACATGTTTTTTCATCCCTTTATTTCTTCTCTAATTCCTTATAATCTTGATAATTTATGAACCTAAACAAAGAGTTTTTGTGTTGATTTCTTCAGTGACATAAAAATTAACCTACTTCTGTGGATGGATAAATGAACATGGATGCGTTCTATGGAGCAGAGTCTACCAAAATTATTTTTTTTAATCATCTGAAGCACTTTGTACTGTTGGATTGACCATTTTCCTCAGTTGTTTTAACTGTTTACAGGGAATGAAGATGAGTGGGCAACAGGTTGTGGTTGCTAGAGTTCATGACTTCACCATTATCTGCAGTCTGAATATTGGCTCTGAAGGTTCTGAAACCTGGTTTCCTAGTTTTATGCGGTGCTCATGACTTAATTTATACCAGTGAAATTTATAAGGGATTGATTTTCAAAACCCAAAGGCTTGTTTGTTAATTTACATGGGCAGTGGACCTTTCCAGTCTGATTTGCTGTTTGGATTGTTTTTGTGTTGGTATCTGAGTATCAAACAACATCTTACCAATAATAAGAAAGCTGTGTAGTGTGTTAATGACTTTGCAGCTATGAAAATACATGTGTAAAAGAAAACCTCATAATCAGGGAAGAAGGCAAATGTTATACCTGGTTCAATAGAAAAGTAATATAACCCACAAATTTATATGGAGTAAAGAAATGTTGAAATGGACCCAAATGGAGACAAAACTGGTTTGTTGGGGAGGGAGAGCTGGGGAGAGGCCCAGGAGGTCAACTGAACCTCCTGCCTGACAGGATAGAATTTACATGTCCCTCAGTTAACCTATAGCCTACGGAGTTGTAAAATAGCTCCCATCAAACAGAATCTGATAAAGTGTAGAGCTGTGCTATAAATCATGCCTAGTTTTCCATCATGTTTTTCTCTACATATTACTGTGAATTGTCGTGAGTGGGGATTAAAATATTTTTTTTTTAATTTGAGAGACAGGGACTTGCTATGTTGACCAAGCTGGACTTGAACTCCTGGGCCCAAGTGATCCTCCTGCCCCAGCCTTCTGAGTAACTGGGAATACAAGCATGTGCCACAGATATTTGAGTACAGTTCTGGATCCTCTTTGAGCATGATGAGGTTTTAAAATTGTACCATTACCTGGTTAATAAATGAACAGTTTTAATGATTTGGTTTTAAATAATTTAACTTTTTTTTTTAATAGGACCTCACTCTGTCACCCAGGCTGGAGTGCAGTGGCACAATCTCGGCTCATGGTAGCCTTGACCTCCTGGGTTCACGTGATCCTCCTGGCACAGCCTCCTGTATAGTTGGGACCACAGGTGTGCGCCACCAAACATGGCTAATTTTATAAAAATTTTTTGTAGAGATGAGGTCTTATTTTGTTGTCCAGGCTGGTCTGGAACTCCTAGACTCAAGCAGTCCTCCCACCTTGGCCTCTGAAAGTGCTGGGATTACAGGCATGAGCCACCACACCTGGCCTTAGATTTGTTAGTTATACACAAATCCAGGTTCAGATTTACCTTGCTAGCCTTTTTTTGTGTGTGTGTGTGACACAGGATCTCACTGTTGCCCATGCTGGAGTGTAGTGTAGTGGCACAATTATAGCTCGTTGTAGCCTTGAACTCCTGGGCTCAAGCGATTCTCCTGCCTCAGCCTTCCAAGCAGCTGGGATTACAGGCATGTGCCACCAGCACTGGCTAATAAAAAGTTTTTTGTAAAGGTAGGGTCTCACTGTGTTGCCCAGGCTGGTCTAGAACTCCTGGGCTCAAGTGATACTTCTGTTTCAGACTCCATAGTTCTGGGATTACAAAATTGAGTCATGGTCCCTTACTAGTCTTATAGAAACTTATAATTTTCTTTTTGGCACTGGGTCTTTTTTTGGATAGCTGGTGGTGACTTGGAGGCTGGCTGCAAGGGGCAGTATTAAATGTAATCTGGTACTGTATGGTTTTTTTTTTTGGTAAACAAGTAACCATTGAAATTGTATACAATTATTGGGAGGCTATATAATGGGGTTGGAAAGAGTCCCAGCCCTGTGTTAATCTGTATTACTGACCTATACAACAGCATTTGCAGTTACTGTGATTTTCGAACTAATTTGTCAGAATCTTCATTTTAATTCATTCTGAACATTTTAATGCATGTTTAAATAGAATAAGTTTTAAATTGGCATGCCTGTTTTATACAACTCAGCCCAGTATTTTTCTTTTAGCCAGAATAAATGTTGAATGATTCCTTCCTTTTAGTGATGATTTCTGATATAGTTTCTCCTAATATGTGATGCCCTCTAGTGAATTCAGCCTTGCAGAAATATTTTGAGAAGCAGTAGTCAGTGTAATGAAATCTCAAGGAACATTCTAATGATTAGAACTATTCCTTTATGCTTTGTTGAGATGCAAGTTTCTGTCGCTGTAAGTGTTCAAGCAAAGATGTGATAATCCCCTATGAGTCTTATTGTTGAATGGAGTGAAACTTCTCCAGATGACTTCTAAAGTCTTCTTCAGCTTCGTGGTTCTAGCTTCCATATAAACCAGTAGTCCTCAGCCAATAAATATTGAACATTCACTGGGCCTTAAGCACTGTCCTGGAGGGTTGTGAGGGTTCCAAAGGTAGTATAGGTCATAGATGTGATTTCAAATAACTAATCAAGAGGATAAAATAATAGTAGCTAACCTTTATTGAACATTTACTCTGTTCCTAGAGCTGCTGAAGACAGTTACTTTGTCATTTAATCCTCACAATAGTCTTTAAGTAGCTACCACTTTTAGTCCAATTTATTTTTGTAGATATTGGGGCCACTGAGGTTAAATAATTTGCCCAAGCTCACACAGTAAGTGGTGGAACCAGGACTAGTTTATGTAAAATAATAGTGGATAGGAGGTGAATGGCAGGCCAGCGATCAAAGTTTCATCTGTCTTTACAGCCCCTCCACATCACTTGCATTATCGCCTGAATTCCACTTCCGCTCAGATTCGTCACCACTGCATTCGATTCTTACACAAATGCAGACCCTGTAACTGTGCATGCAGGGGATCTAGGTTGCATGCTCCTTAGGAGAATATAATGCCTGATGATCTGTCACTGTCTCATATCCTCCACTCCTCCAGATAGGACCATCTAGTTGCAGGAAAACAAGCTCAGGACGCCCGTCGATTCTACCATTATGGTGAGTTGTATAATTATTTCATTATGTATTACAGTGTAGTAATAACAGTAGAAATAAAGTACACAATAAATGCACCGTGCTTGAATCATCCTGAAACCACCCCTGCCCCTGCCCCTGCTCTCCATGGAAAAATTGTCTTCTGTGAAACCAGTCCCTGGTGCCAAAAAGCCTGGGGACTGCTGGTTTACAGGCTGTCAGCTCTCTGAGGGTGTATTTAGTTGTCTGTATTAAGCTAGCTCAAATTACTTTTGGATACCTCTTTACATTGTTACACTTAAGTGTATGATTCTCATATTAACTTCAGTCACAGAAGTGATAGTTAATAATTTGTACATAAGTTTGGCAGTTCATTTTAATTTTTGGCCCGTAAGGTATTTTACTTACTGTGAAGACTTACTTGATAAAATGACACAGTCTTATCTTCTTTTTCCTTTAAAACATCCATTCTTTGAGGTTTAGTGAATCAACTCCTCATTCCTATGCCTAAGAATCCTTTGAGGGCATTTATGACTTGTAGGTGTCTTTTGATTTTCAGAGACATTTACCGTGCTCTTTATTGGATTTTAAGGCCAGGGTAGCTGTTGTTCTTTTAGTTTTTATCACCTAGACTGAATAGAAATCAATTTCTCCATTTGCAGGTAAATTAATTTCATCAAATTAGAGCTAGCCTTTTGATGCCTTGCATTGTACCTGTTTGTGGTGTATTCAGGTCAGTGCTTGTTGTATGGAGAAAATATAGAATACATCTTCAGTCTAATTACTGGAAAGATAATGTGAGCCTTAAAGAAGAAAGGAATATTATATTGTGGTATATAAGGTAGATTGTTCTCATTTCTGGAAACTTTTTTGGTGTCCATTTATGAAATGGTTTATTTGCTCCAAAGTATCTGTATATAGCCTCTAATGGGTACACAACTAAGTCACAGATTGTGACCCCAATGGCCTGAACACCCCTTAGTCTTCATCTCTCCCTGATTTCACTTCTGCGCATACCTAAAGACTTGATGTTATCAACATATCACTTTATCTTTCCATTTAGGCTATCACTGAGTAATGAGAAGGAATGTGAGAAGAAATTAAATTGGAGACTTTCCTAGTGAAAGGAGAGACACTCAGAGGTGCCCAGCCTAGGATTTTAAGAAGTCTAGAAAGATTGAGCAGGGCTCTCGAGAAGAATATTTTAATGCAAGTAGGAGGTTAGGAAAATCCTGCCTGACTCCATGCCCTTTTTGGTAAAAACAGACCAACTTTTTAAGACTTCTTGAAATTTTACTATTTTCCTTCTATTTTTCTAATTTCTCTCTCTCCCCCCAGAAAGTTTCTCTAGCAGTGAAAAATCTCAAAGGGTTATTATTTAAGGGATAGGAATTAAGGAATTCTGTGGTCTGAATTCTGTGGCCCAGGATTTGGGAACATAAAGTCAAAAGTGTTAGTGAGGGGTTAAAAAAAAAAAAGGCATAAGCCAGTTACAGAAGCATTTGGAACTGGGCCTCCCACACTTTAGGAGTTAAAACAAAAGATTGGGGTGTTAGGAGATAGTTTTATAAATCATTATTTGAAGTTAAGCATTTATTCATAGTGGTTAAAGACTGTGTTGTTATTAGTGCTATTTTCAGGTACATTTTTGTGAAGTTGGCTTTTGTAGGCTGACCTGAAAACCTAATCACTTTGTATAATGTAATTTTTTGGGAAAATGCATCTGAATTCCAAACAGCTGATTTAAATGCAGAGTTTTAGAATGCTACCTGCTCATAAGTTGGGACTGTTGTCTCTGTTCATATTTTGATAGAATTCCCAATTTGGTTCATTTCTAATCTGGGAAACAAAATTTTATTTGACTGTAGAGGAGGTAAATCTATAGAATAGTTACATGTATAAAAATAAGTTACTTCTTAGCTAGTGTGGTGGTGTGTGCCTATAGTCCTAGTACTTGGGAGACTGAGACGGGAGGATCACTTGAGCCCAGGAGTTTGAGGCTGCGGTGAGCCATGATTGTGCCACTGCACTCCAGCCTGAATGACAGAATGACAGCCTGTCAATAAATAGATAGATAGGTAAGTAGGTAGCTAGATAGATTTGAAAAACCAGACATAGACACACATACACAAATAAAGTAACTTTCATAACCAGAAACTACAGTAATCTTTGGCATAGTATTTGTAACCTAAGACTTGGTTTTATATTGTGCAATAATTTAAAAAATCTTTAGGTTAAGATTCAGATGGACTTGCAGACTTGTGTTACATTGTAAAAGGGGAATCAAGCCTCCTGGGATATACTTGGTTGCCCAATTGCTGTGTTTCTTTAAGTATTTTTTCCCTTTTAGGGCCTTTGTTTCTTCATCTACAAAATAAGAATGTTTGTAATGGCATTATTCATATAGCTCAAACTTGAAAAATACACAGATGTCAAACAGAATAAATACATTTTGGGATATTTATACAGTGAAATACCGTACAGCAATGAAAAAGAAGAAACCATTTTGGCACTTACTTATGTGGGTGACTCTCACAGACATGTTGAATAAAAGCAGCCAGATGCAGTAGAGTATATACTTTTTTTTGAGACAGGGTCTCATTCACTCATCCAGGCTAGACTACAGTGGTGCGATCATAGCTCTCTGCAGCTTCCAACTCTGGGGTTCAAGTGATCCTCCTGCCTCAGCCTCTCAAGTAGTTGGGACCACAGGCGCACGTTGCCATGCCCATCTATGGAGGATCGCTCAAGCGATCCTCCCATTTTGGTAGAGATGGGATCTCACCATGTTACCCAGGCTGGTATAGAACTTCTGGGCTCAAGCAATCCTTCTGCCTCAGCCTCCCAAAGTGCTGAGATTATAGGTGTGAGCCACCACACCTGGCTGTGTATATGTTTGTTAATTCCATTTAGATAAAGTTAAAAGACAGGTAAGACTAATGATGGTCATATAATTCAGAATTGTGGTTACCATTGGAGTAGTTAATTATTGGGAAGGGACATGCATGAAGGAGGCTTCTGGGTTGCAGGCAGTACTCTGTCTCAGTCTGGATATATTGACTTGTAAAAATATTGAGTCATATACTTAGGGTTTGTACATTTTACTGAACCCTACAGTTTTAAGAAGGCTGAAAGTATGTACCAAAATGAAACACAAAAAAGAAGAAAGTAAAAGAAACAAAAGATTGACTGGATTGGGAGCCAGGAAAACTGAGATCAGACTTCAGCTCCACCACTAAACATCTGTGATTTTAGGTAACTCATTGACCTCTTTGCCTTAGTGATTGTATCTGTAAAATGGAAATAATCCCTGCCTTCTGTATTTCAATTAGGGTAAACACTTTCATCCTTTTATACTGCATTTCATTACATCATAGAGATAAACCTTTGAAAGCACATTGGAGGCTATTAAAAATATTCTGGATGTAAAGTGACATTATTTTCCTGTTAATACTTTTATACTTGTTGTATTAGTATTCTGTTTAATAAAAAGGACCCCATATAAAAATAGCAAAAGGGCCAAAGACTGGTCAGCTGAACCACATTTGTTACCTTTTTTTCTTTTTTCCAGACAGGGTCTTGCTCTGTTGTCCAGGGTGCAGTGCGGTGGCCCAATCTTGGCTGATGCAACATGCCCCTCCTGGGCTTAAGCTATCCTCCCACCTCAGCCTCCTGAGTAGCTGGGACTATAGGTGTACACCAACATGCTTGGCTAATTTTTATATTTTTTCTTTGTAGATGTAGGGTTTTGCCATGTTACCCAGGCTGGTCTCCAATTTCTGAGTTCAAGTGATATACCTACCTTGGCCTCCCAAAGTGCTTAGATTACAGGTGTGAGCCACTGCACCCGACCTATACTAGCTTTTGAATTCCTGGCAAAAATATAAAGTGACAGGATCAATTTATCTGACTTTTTCTCTTTTTTATATTAAGCCCTCCATCAAGTAGAAATTGAGCTCTTTCATGCAGGGTTGATGCTTCATGCTTGCAATCCTAGCTCTTTGGGAGGCCTAGGCGAGGGTATCAGTTGGAGTTCAAGTGAGCTGTGATTCGTCACTGCACGTTTAGCCTGGGCAATAGGGTGAGACCCTGTTTCTGGGGTCGGGAAAATTCGAGCTCTTTCAAAGTGTGCTGGGGTTTTATGCTGAGGATATAGTAGTGCACAATATCAATATGGTCCTTACAACTACAGAACTATAGAACTAAGGTTCTAGAGGGAATGACAGGTGGAAAACAAGGAAACAGACAAATGAATAAATAACCTCTGGCTGTAATGAGAGCCATAAATGAAGCACTCAGGACTGAGACAGAATCACTATTGAGGGGAACTTGCTTTAAGTAGTGGTCAGCCTTAGTGAGAGCTTGTTTAAGGAGTTGACATTAAGCTGACACCTAAAACCTCAAGGAAGAAACAGAGGTAGTGAAACAAAGTCTGAGAAGGTAGCCTGGACAATTTGTACTAAGCCCTGAGGTAGGAAGTGGCCTGTTGGAGAACCTGGCAGAAGAGGTTAGCACGGAGGTGGAAGGGGAGTGGTAATTCGATTTTTACTCTAGGCTCAGTGGAAAGCCGTTAAAGGTTTTTAAACTGGGAAATTGTGTAACTGGATTTACATTGTAAGATTACACGCAAGTGTTGGGTAAGTAGATGAACCTGTGGGTCTGGAGCTAAGATAATGTGTTGGAGGTATTTTGGTAATATCAGCATAAAGATAGCGCAAAGGAAAGAGGAAGGAGGAAGAGGATAGAGAGAAGACAACTGATGTCTGAGTGATAGGAAGCTTCAGCATTTAGAGGTCCGGTAGAGGAGGGGGAGCCAACCAATCCAACCAGGAGAGAAGGATCACCGACGTCAGAAGAAAACCTGGAGAGTGGTGTCACAAAAGCCAAGAGAGGCTAGCATTTCAAGGAGGAAGTGGCCATGCATGTGGAATGCTGCCAAGAGGGTAGAGTAAAATGAGGACAGAGAAGTAGCTCTTGGATGTGGCTACATGAAAGTGGACTCTTTTGCCAAAGTGGTTTCAGTGGAATGGTAGAGGCCGAAAGCTGACTGAAGAGGGAAGTTGATTGAAGAGGGAATGGGAAGTGAGGAAGCAGAGACTGTGTGTGTAGTTAATGATTCATTTTTCTGGGCAATCAGTTTAGATTTATACTTTGCTATCCCCAGGTATTTGAGGAGTCTTAAAAACCCATTCAGTAAGCCTAGGGGTTTGCATTATCCATAAATGGCTGTAGGAACTTAGTATTGGCCTTTGACTTCCAGTAATTTTTCTTTGGTTAGCATTTAATTGTTAATTTGAGAGATTCTGAATTTTGTAGGAGGCTTCCATGTATAGTAAAGCTGAGTATTCAATCTGTTAACTTCTAGAGAACTAGTATTATAAATAAATTGAAACTTGGATTATTTACCTTTTCAAGGAAGTAATTACGAGCCTTGAAAGTTATGCAAAAGCTATTTCATCTTGAAACACTTAGAAATTCATTTTGGTTTTTTGTGATTACAGTGTTCAGTAAGACAGACATCTAAATAGGGATTGCATTTGGCAGTTATGTACATGTTCTTGTTCTAAACTAAGCACTGTTTCTGTGGTTTAGATTTTTCCTTTATAAATAGAATTTTAATCAGTGTAGGTTAGATATTTTTCCAGGCATGTTATAATTAGCACTGGCTACAACTTAATCCTAAAATGTGTATAGTAAATCTAATAATATTTTATAAGCACTCCTGCCATTAAATGAAAGCAGGAATTATTTGAATATTTTAAAAAATCTCTAGTGTATATCTTTCCAAAACTGTGTGGAAAGAATGTATGGCTATTAAAAAATATTAATACATAACTTGCTTGGTCTTGTCACCGAGAATGATGTTACTTATATTTTGAAGCCACATAGTCTTATATGCCATGATAGCTCATTCATATATTCTTTTGAATATACTATGTAGTAATGTAGTTACTGGAAGAAAAAGCATTGCTGTAGGATCTACTTTCCAAATGTGATATGTCTGCCAATTTAGGCCCAGTGATTTGGGAGGCTGAGGCAGGAGAATTGCTTGAGGCTAGGAGTTCGATTAAGAGCAGCCTGGTCAACATCGTGAAATCCTGTCCCTATTAAAAAAAAAAACCAAAAAACAAAAAACAAACCTAAGGACAAGCAATTTGGATTACAGGAAATTATTTAGTAGTATGGTTAAGAAGCACCCTCTCTGGTGTAAGATACACTTGGGGACCGGTCTCAGCTTTTTAGAATCTTAGATCATCAGAAGCAAGGAAAGTCAGAGAAACTGTCATAGCCAAGAGGAGCCACGAGAGACATGATGGCTAAATGTAATGTGGTATTCTAATGGGACCCTGGTGCAGAATAACATTAGATAAAAGCTAAGGAAATTTAGATAAATTTGGACTTTAGTTAATACAAATATAATATTGCTTCATTAGTTGTGACAAATGTATCTACTAATATAAGACATTAATATTAGGGGAAACTAAGTATAGAGTATATGGAAATTCTGTCCTATCATCACAATTTTAAAACTACTCTAGGCCAGGCACAGTGGCTCACACCTGTAATCCCAGCACTTCAGGAGGCTGAGGTTGGGGGGATCACTTGAGCCCAGGAGTTCGAGACCAGCTTAGGCAACATAGGGAGACCCTGTCTCTATAAAAATAAAATGAAATAAAATTAAAAACTACTCTAAAGTAAATAAGTTTATTAAGAAAAAGAATGTATTTTTATAACCATCTTTAGAAAATACAACCTGCCACACTTTGTAACTCTGATTATATGATTTAACCTTAGTAGACCTACTGTCTTTATCTTTAAAGTGAGGGTATAATGTGTCTACCTCCATAGGGTTGTTCTGAGGATTTAATGAAGCACTGCAAGCAAAAGAGCCTGGCAAAGTGTCTGGCATAGTGAATGCTCAACAAATGCTACTAGTGATGATGAAAACTCATCTTTAATTTTGTTTTAATGTCTGCATAAGCAAACCCACTTTCTTACATTTTGGTTGAGCTATAAGAGCTCTGGCATTGCAAACCAGACCCAGTTTAGGGTCTAGACCTACCATATCCATTTCCAGTTGTCTTAACTTGAATTTAAAACTAAAACTCCTAATGGATTTTAAAAGCAATTCTGCTTTATTCTCAAGCCTTAAATTTTATGGGCAACATAGTGAATGGGAACGAGTACTGAATAGGAATTAGGAGACCTGACTTTTAGGCCCCAGTTTGCCACTAAATAGTTTGGTGATTTGGGGAAATTTCTTTTACCTTTTTAGAAACTTCATTTTCTCGTTAGTAAAATGGGAATGTTGAACTGGATGCCGGTTATTTGTGAAATTGAGTTACATTGATATCTAGGTGAGAAATGGGCTTCAGAGCAGTCACCTTAGAGGTTTTGTCTTCCCAGGAGGCCTCCTAGGAAAATTAGTCTATTACTCATGTTTACATCTCATTTCGGACCAAATATAAGTGGCCCTGCTTGCTGATCCATCATATTCTCTGTATTAGGCCCCATGAGACTCTTTAATTGCTTCAAAAACTCAAATTCGCTTTCAAAGTTTGGAGATTTGTTACCATTCATTGAGGATAATTAATAGAATGTGCTAAAAGTTCTGCAGGGATTTCCCATAAAGGAGTTCTAAAAATACTGTAAGCAGTGACAGCATCGTGGGAGTAAGTATTGTGGCCTTCCCAAATCAGTCATTTTGAAAGCCACAGGGCTCTTTTGGAAATAATTCTGGCATTATTATTATTATTTTTTAATGTATTTACTCATTGTATAATGTGATTCTAGTTTTGAGACTTTTAAACTTTTAGGGTCTTCTCAGTTTCATTATAACTTCCTGGCTTTGCCATTAACCAATATTATTTTATTGTAATTTTAAGATAATAGCGCTAGGAAAGTACTGTGGGCAAGAACTGTGTTGTGCAGAATAAAATCTCTAATGCAGATCTAGTTTCTGTTTCTTTGTCCAGAGCTTAGAGGAAAGCTTGGCCACACATTGTATAAATGTTAGCCATCAAATTTTAATATGACTAGAACTATTATGATCAGAGTGTTTAACTGTGTGTACATTTGAGAGTGTAACATTTAGTAACATATTTGACAGTTTAAAAAAAGTGATTTCATTTTAAAATAATTAAGTTGAACTATTTATTAAATATTTCATTTTTCCATATGTGTTTTAAATTGAATTTCAGTGACCTAAAATTCTGTTTGTAGAAATAACTTTGCACATCTTTTACTATGGTGTGGTATGGTATATGTATGTTAGATTTTTTAAAAACAGTAATTCACTTAAGCAGAAAGTTTATTAAACCCTGACTAATTAAATTATCCAAACATGAACAGACTGCTATATGGTACCACTACTGGTTTTTGTAATATTAACAAGTCACTTAGTGTGATCTTTCACCAGTGAATAATTGCGTATTTTCCATGGAAAGCATTGTGATAAGAGATATATACTACTATTAGAAACCATTAACTTTAGAAATTATCAGCAGATGTTTTCCATGCATGGTCGGCTTCATTTGGTTTGGTTCCCCCTTAGCTGAATAGTTCTAACTTGACTGGAAAGATATATGGCTAACATTTACATGATGTGTTTGGAACGTAATGAAGCACTACACTAGACTTTCAGTTAATGGAATTTGTACCATTTTAATTTTTTGGACAGCTTTTTTCTCTATTTTTAAGGAGGTGTCATGTGCAGTGCCATCTTTTTCAATACTTGCCATTAGTGATATGTAAGGAAGAAAGGTTGAAGAAGTGATTTTTTATAGAACTATTATTTTATTAGAGGTTAGGAAATAACTTTCTTTCTTTAATAAATTCACATTTCCATTGTCATAAATAGTTCCTCTTAAGTGTTCACTTTTTTTAAGATTAAAGTTTAACACTTTCATTCCAAATAAAATTTATTTTTATCTCACGGTTGAATGATGACATTTGAATTTCCCTAGCAAAAAGAGCACTTTACTTTCTTCATTGCTATATTTAATGTTAACTAAACATTTTCCTATGTAACCTGTAGTAAATAGGAAAATAGTAGATAATGCCATTTTTAGTGAAAAGTAGTTCATTTAGGAATGGAACTTTGGATTGATGCTATAGGAACATCTGGATTAATGCTATTGCAGATTGTTCTTAGCATGCTAATTTACTACTTTCTTAAACTCCCTTTTTGGCTTAGTATTTGTCATATATGTTATATGTTTATAGAATAGTTTGAAATTGGGTTCAGAAGAGTCAGATACCTTTCTACCTTTTCAGCATGTATTTTGAGTATAGTTTATATGTGTGGTCTGGTAAGCCTTTCTGCTCACTCCCAGATAACTCTTGTTTTGTATATTTAAACCCTTACAGCTTTTAGGAATAAATCTTTTCTAATTTCCAAAGCAATACAGGCTTGTTAGAAAATATTAAACCACTAAAAATACATGATAAACTGGAAAGTGACGGTAAATCCTCATTGCCTATGGCATAAAGACTGACTTTGTTATAGTCAGGAAAGATTATTATCTTAGAAAGAACTTTTGACAGCCTTAACTGACCTGTTAAAAATTTTTTTTAGTATAAAAACTTACAGCATGAAATTTTTATATTGTTATCACATTATATATCTTACAGAAGTTGAATTATAAAATTCAGCTTTATTAACAAGATATGAACTTGTATTTATTCTCATTTCATTGTAGAATGGTAGAAAATTTGACATATATTGGGGATTGGTTTTAAGTTTAGCGTTTGAGAACCACTGAACTAACCACCTTTACTCTTCTCTCGCTGCTCCCCAGAATACAGCCAGACTTGTCCTCACTCTTCCAGTGTACTGTTACTTAGCTTTGATTTGCTTGTTTTTGTTCATGTGGTTCCCTCCTTCCCAGTTATGTGCCACCCATCCTCCATTGTTCATTTCAAATCCTCCAGTGGCAGAGACTACCAAATTCCTACTAGAATTTGTTCTCTTCATCCTGAACCTGGAGCTAGCTAGCTCTTGTTTTCCTTGTGACTGAGTTCTAGCCAATGGAATGTGAGTGGAAAATGATATGTAGTGTTCCTCCACATTCTTTCCTTTTTTGCTAGGTGATGTGAAACCATGGAAGTACAGAGCCACAGTGCAAGCAGCCTAGGTCTCTGAATGACTATGTAAGAGAATTGCCCCACCAATGTGAGCCTTCCTCCTCCACCCTGTGATTATTACATATACAAGAGGTAAATTACTTTGTTAAGCCATAATGTGTTTGGTGCTATTTGCTACTTCAGTTCCGCCTACTATAATAACCTACTTTCTCTAGGAGGTAGTTCCTGACCATGCTAGTTCACGTAGATTATTTTTTCTCCTAAAATTCTATGATATTTACTAGGTACTTTTAATTCACATTTTTAAGAACCGCAAACAAAGGCAGAAAGAAAGATGGTATGTATTTAATTTATACATGTCTTGCTCACATAGATGGTAGGCCTTTGGAAGAAAGTGACTTTGCTTTACAATTCTTTTGTATTTCCCATGGAACCCAGCTAAGACACTCAGTAAAGACTTGAAAGAAGGCAAAGTTGAGAACAAATCTTTACAGCATAGATACTGGAGTCTGCAATGGTGTTAAGTTCAGTGACCTTCATTTATTTTAGTTTTCTCTGATTAGTTGTCCTTGATTATAAAGGAGAAAAATGATATAGAAAATCCATAATTTAATAAATTGAAACAGACATAAAATAATGACATTTGTAGTAGGGTAGCCATTTCCTTCTTTCCTCTCTCTCCCTTTTTCCCTTTTGTAAACATTAAACTTTTACAATGTGTCATGTTTTAGGCCCCAGGGAGTATAGCAGTTAATAAAACAAACAAAAATCTGCCTTTCAGAGTTAACAGAAAATAAGTAAAACATTTGAAATGCTAAATACAACCAGTCCTAAGAAAAATAGAGATTTAGGGTGAGTGGACAGCAATATGAGTGGTGCTTGAAGTGTGTTAAATGAGGATGAGATGTGTTAGGTGGAGTTGAAGTGTGTTACATGACGCTGGTGTTATAATTTAAGTTGTACAGTCAGCAAAGTCCTGTCTGAGGGAGTGACTCTTGGGCTAAGTGCTGAACCAGGTGAATAGAAACCATGTGGCTACCTGGAGAAAGAGCTGTTAAGGAGAGCAGACCACAAGCACTCCTTAACCCAGGGTGAGAGTGATGCAAGTGTTCTAAAATTGTGATTATTGCACTACTCTGAATATACCAAAAATCATGGAGTTGTACACTTTAAATGTGTACATTTTATGGTATGTGAATTATATCTTAATAAAGCTGTTAAAAAGAAAAACCATCAAAGCTTTAGAGGTCTTCAGCATCAACCCAGGGAAAAACTCTGGTTTCCTTACTGCTCTTTTTAGAGTGTTTGGCTTTGTAGTAGTTGTAGTTACCACAGTGAATCACATGAATTTTTTTCCAGTTAGGTCTAGAGACCGTGAATCACAGCAATCATTAGGAATATTAGTAAATTTGTATCAGATTACTTTGGCTGTAAGGTTTTAAAATTTCCAACACTAAAATTTGGTCATGTATGTGCAATCTTCATAGTTTGCTGCTAAAGTAACAGTAGATTATTATCATACATTTATAACTTGGAGAAAAAAGGTAATGTTGGCTTCATGCTCAGTAATGACTGATTTCAGATTGAGATTGTGCTGACTTTGCAGCCACATCCCTCACCAACATGGCAATTGCCTGATGGCACTGACCTTGGAACTGTCCTTACTTTCTCTTTTCTTTTAATGGTTTATATTGAAAACAGCTTGGTTGTCCCTGACTCTTGCTTTTTCAGATTCTGACTCTTAGATACTATCTTTCATTTTTTCCTCTGGAAATAAGTTTTAGCACTCAGTAACTCCCACATTCCAGATTCCAGCCACCTAGGCTGCATTAATTTAGACCCCTTTCCCTAGACGCTGAGAATTGTAGAGCTAGAAAGAGTCTTGGAGTGCAGAGTTGTGTAACAAGTCAGTGCAAAGCTCGTGTTAGGTTCTCAGCAATCCTGAATTCTGTCCTCAGTGTCTGTTTCCAATATCATTACTATATTTCCATAAGGAATTAACAAATGATGCTCCCCAAAGGCAGTCACCTTGACCATAAGGAGATTCTTCAGATCCTATTACAATGTTAAAATTATGGACTCGAACTTTGTATCTAACATCAAATCATTTCCTCTCAATCTGTAATCATTTTTTGGCCCAGGATCAGTTTTCCATTGTACTGATATGTTAGCATATGACCTCATCCTGGTTTACAGTTGAGAACATGTGACTTAGACTATAGATCTAGCCCTAGATCTGCTACAATGTGACCCTGGCAAGTATCTTAATCTTATTAAAGACATTTTGTATTTCAGATATAGTTCTGATAGCAGCATTCCCCTTTCCACCTTTGTACCACACAAGTGAGTGGGCTTGGAGAATACGGTTCTCAACATGTGAGTACAGTGAAAGCATATTTAATGTTATCTTCTTTACCTTCCTAGACTCAGTGGGGAAGAAAGGGAGGAATTTCCACTCCAAGAAGTACAACTTCTTCACGGTTTCTTACTACATAGGCAAGACAAGGTGGGGAAAGAGCCTATTCTGTCCCATCTGGTCAAGGAAGAAAGGGTAATTCTGCTAAGAGGTCTGTGTAAGGCAGGGATCAGGGCGTGCTCTGTGGCCCCACCCCATCCTGAAGAGAGCCAGTGAGGACTCTAGTTGCTTCTGTACAAGCAACCCACCATTGCACTTAAAACATGCAAAAAACTGGTCACACTCTTAAACTTCACGTGAAGCGTTTGTGTCTAAATCCAAACTGATGTGTCTTAATCTAGCTATACCAGCCTCCTTTTAATAACTAATAATAACCAGCATTTACTCAGTATGTGTACTCTGCACCAGTTGCTGTTCCAAATACTTTATATGTATTAACTCATCTGATTTTCACAACCCCTTGATGTGTAGGTACTGCTATTATCACCCCTATTTTTTACAACTGAGGAAGTAACAGGTTAGAAATTTCACTTATTAAGTGGCCAAGCTAGGCTTCAAACCTGGATAGTCTGACCACAGTCTTAGCTAATTTAGGGGCTACCCTGATTTTTTTTTTTTTTTTGAGATGGAGTCTCACTCTGTCGCCCAGGCTGGAGTGCAGTGGCGCCGTCTCGGCTCACTGCAAGCTCCACCTCCTGAGTTCAAGTGATTGTCCTGCCTCAGCCTCCCAAGTAGCTGGGACTACAGGTGCGTGCCACCAGGCCCAGCTCATTTTTTGTATTTTTTTTAGTAGAGATGGGGTTTCACCATGTTAGCCAGGATGGTCTCGATCTCCTGACCTCGTGATCTGCCTGCCTCGGCCTCCCAAAGTGCTGGGATTATAGGTGCGAGCCACCGTGCCTGGCCCAGGGCTACCCTGATTTTGAAGAGGAGTTTGATTGTAGGAAGACTTAGGACTCAAAAAAGGAAATTTTCCTGGTAACCCTTAAAATACACTAAATTATTTTACTTCTCTGGGTTTCTTCATCTGTAAAGTAGAGTTTTGAGAAACTAGGTACTTTAAATGCTTCCTGTTTGAAAAGTCTAAGATTTTGAATTATAATACCAAATTGTTACTTGTTTTCAACAAATTTAATACAGCATGGAATATTTACTTTTGTAGTCATCAGTGTGCAGTATACACACCTATGTGCAGAAGTATATTAAGCAGCACTGTCCAATATGGCATCTACTAGACTAATACATAGCACTGACTATTTGTGATGTGGCTAGTCAAATTGAGATATGTTGTAAGTGTAAAATACACACTAGATTTCAAAGACTTAGTATGAAAAAATAAATGTACAGTGTCTTGTTAATTTATTTTGGATTGATTACATGTTGAAATGATAACATTTTAGACATACTAGGTTAAATATATTATTTACTTTTTAAAAACGTAGCAACTAGAAGAATTAAAATTACGGTTGTGGCTTACATTATATTTCTGTTGGATATTGCTATTGTAGAAAGTCCTAAATGAGAAAGAAGGTATAGTTTATATGGGAAGGAAACTTATCTGGTGAAATAGAAGATAGTATGTATCTGGTAAACCCAAGTACATCTGTAAATATGTTGGCCATGGATAAAAGTATATGTTTGATAAAATATATTAATTGAAACAGTAAATATATTAGTGCCATGTGTAATTCAGTAGTATATTTATTGAGCACTTACCATATACCAGCCATTCTTCTAAGCACTTTACATATATTAACTCAATACTTATCCTGAGGTAGGTACTGTTATTACTCATGGAGGCACAGTGAGGTTGTTAACTTGCTTTTAAGGCTACATTGTTAGTGGAGTGAGTAATGGAGTTAGACAGGGTCTGTATAGTTTGCCTCCAGAACCTGTGCTGTCAACCATTGTGTTGTATTGCCTTATTAAACTAGGTGACCTTATGATTTACTGTATTTCTGACTCTCATTATTTCATATGGTAGTATGTGCATAGATAACCCACTAGAATTTAAAAGCTTAGCAGATGGCCTTAGTACCAGCTTGCATTTATATTTTGCTTGTAGATTTATTTTTAATTTCCCAAGAGTGAATATTTATTTGTAGCTACCACTTCTAAGGCTGGTTGTTTATGCCTTAATTTTAGCCTATTAATTGCATTTGTGGTAGTACTCCACAACTTTTGTATGTTATATGTAGATGGTGTAACTGTACTTTCTGGGAGAAATGTACATGGCCAAATAATAATTTAAATTAGTGATAAGAAAAGGGAATATAGGAATTTGCTGTTGGATTTACTCTGCTTAGAACCTTTAATTGCAAAAAAGATAAAAAATGTGTGTTTTAAATGGTTTTATTCCTAAAGGGAAACTGTAATGCTATGTCTAGGTTGAGCATACATTAGGCATTTATATATCATATGTATCAATACATATATTTAAGTACCATCTTATTTAACTTGTAACCTAAAATTTTAAAAAATACACATTTTCTGGCTACCCAGTAGGTAAGGATCATACAAGAATAGATGTAACAGGTCTCTGACGTGTAGAAATAAGACGTACATGAAAAAAAGTGAGATAAATATCAGTTTTACACAATAACACTGTACGTTATGAATAGATAAGTCTTATACTTCTAGGGAAAGAAGGAGACTTTTTTGAACTGATGGTTTGGGTAGGGTTACTGTAGGAAGAGAGAATTGAGCTGGTCTTGCAGGATGGGGTTGAATTTCCTTAAGAGGAGTAAAGCGGGTATATGAGCAGATGCTTAGACATGAGGTATAAATTGAGCTTGGGCAATAGAAAGAATTCAGCTGTGGTTTGAGTATAGCGTTAAGAAGCTGAATAGTTAGAGGAAATTTCAAAAATTAACTTGGGGCCAGGCTGTAGAAGACCTTGAATTTTAACAGTAGGAGTTTGGACTCCTTAAGAAGTTAAGAGTTGGGGGCAGAAAAACAGAAAAGAAAAAAAAAAAAACCCTTTGGGTATAGGATACTTTTTCCTTGAGTTACTGCTTATGTGATGAACATCACTAATAAGTTATGTTCTTGACCTAAAATGCTAGATATTTTTAGTTCTTGGTAATAAGCAACACTGAAGAGCTTGCTTTCTTTGTTACTAGTAAAATCTAGTGCATGAAATTGACTTGTTAGCATAATCTCAGATTTCTTGGTTGGAAGAATTTTTATCACATAGCAAATAACTTGACAGTTGTCTATTTTTAGAGATGACAAATCAGTATTTTGCACTGACTGTGAATTTCATTTATACATTTCCACATACTGTAAATTTATCCCCTTATTTTTGGGGCACATTAAAATTAGCTCTTTTTTAAAAAGCTCTGGCTTATTTTGGCACCACTACCTTATTAGCCCAGACCCGTGGGCTACATTGTTTAACCTACTGAACCCCATGTTTTTTGTTTGTAAAACTGGAAAGGCACCGCCCTCCCAGGGGTGGTGAGATTGTCTAGTGAAGCAAGACAGTTGCAGTGATGTCTGGCACACACGTGGAGGTAGATACTCAGTAAATTTTGTCTCCCTCCCTCCTAAGATTGAAATGGTTGTGAGCAGAGACTTGAAATAGACTTTCTTATTATTTAATACAGACTTTCATATAGTGGAGCTCAAGGAAATTTGGAAGGCAGTAACTTTTGTGAAGTCTGACTTTGTTATAACTTGGATTTTTAAAATGTTGATATATCAATAGAACTTAGTGATGTTTTAAAAAATAAATTGGCAACTGTTTCATGAGAACGTACATAAAAAACTGAACAATCAAAGGACTGAAGTATTTCTACAAAGTCATTTTATTTCATGAGCTAAAAACTGTGGCATTGAAAGCAAATGAAGTCCAGGAGGAATATTCTCATACCAAGTATGTTCTAGATCATGCTGTTAAATAAGTGCAGTTAAATTTTTTTAACTGACTTTTTTTTCTTTTGACATACATCAGTAAATGTTAATATATGTGTAGTTGTGTAACCCCCAACTCTAGTCAAGATACAGAACAGTTCTGTCGCTCTAGAAAACTCCTTGTGCTATCCCTTTATTGTCACATTCTCTCCCTAACCCCTGGTACCACTGATCTTTTTTCTTCTTCCTTTATGGACTAGAATAATGGGGGCTGTCAAATCAGATGAATATCTTAACTATGATACCAACTAAGATAAAATGTTGAAATATTAAATTAGGTAATGGTCATGGAAGTTCTTAGTACATAGAGGCATTAGTTATTTAAAAAGTAGTTTTGACTGGGCAAAGTGGCTCGTGCCTATAACCCAGCACTTTGAGAGGCCGAGGTGGTAGGATCTCTTGAGGCCAGGCGTTCAAGACCAGCCTGGTCAACATAGTGAGATCCTCCCATCTCTACAATCAGTCAGTCCAATAACTCAGTAACCAACTAAGTAATTAAAAATAAATAAAATAGAAAAATAAAAAAAAAATTGGCCAGGTTATGATGGTGTGTGCCTGTTGTCACAGCTGTTCAGGATGATGAGGCAGGAGGATCACTGGAGTCCAGGAGTTTGAGGTTGCAGTGAGCTATGATTGCGCTACTGCACTCCAGCCTGGGCGACAGAGCGAGACCCTGTCTTAAAACCAAAAAACAAAAAGACCAAAACCAAAACCAAAATAGTTTCATATATAATATTAAGTCAGTGGGTGAAGTTTAGCAGAACTCTTCTACAGAGTCAAGTTTGTGTAAATTTCGACAGCTTTTTTCTTCAGAGGCTTTTAGGCTTATTTTTGAAAGACTTGTTTCACATGGTCCTGATAGCTGGAAATCCCTGTATTGTCTTTTAACCTCATATTGTTCCTAAGTGAAAGTGGACAGTAATATCTGCCTTGAAAGGTTATGATTATTAAGTGTTATGATATCCAAAAATATAAACCTGTAAATATAAGTATACATACATATATGTAAGTGTGTGTATGGGGGGGTGCCTTCTTTTATTTATTTTTTTGAAAAAAAAAAAAAAAAACATCTGCAGTAGCTTTGGAATGTTGGCTTGCTCAAGGGGTGCCATGTCTTCTTAATTTCTGTATTCTCTCCCCTGCTCTTCCCATGGAAAAATTGATCAGTTGATCCTCAAAGCTTCATCTTTCTGTTTTAATCATTTTTGATATTTTTTGTGAAATGTATCACCAATTTCTCTGTTTGGGGGTGGAGGGAAGTATATTAAATCTATATGTTTATCTTAATGATTCCAGGTTTGGTTCACAATATAACCATTCCATGAAGTGTGATTTTTTTTTTTTAAAAAATTGATCATTGGGACATATGGGCTGAATCTTTGCCCAGAACTTCCTTTTGAACTTGGGTTTGTCAGTTCCTATTATAAGATCATTTTGCTTTTGACATTTTAATCTTTTCTTAAAAGTAAAGTACATAGTATTCTGCTATGTAATATTTTAGGCAGTAAGATGTAATTGCTTTCCTACAAATTTAATTATTTAATCAAGTGCAGAAGCAGATTTAGGATTTTTTGTTCTTGCCCACAAATCATTATGTACACTCTCTTTATCAGTGTTCTTTGTCTCATTATTTGTGCTCAAAATATTCATAAAATCAGTAAATTATAGAACTGGAAAGAACCTTCAAGACCATCTAGTCTGTTAATGTTTAATTCTGTCTAATCCATAGCCCCCCTTTCATATTAAATATTTCTAATACTCTCCTTACTAATACTCTAATACTCTCAGTGTCCTGAAATGAAATTCCTAATGAAAATTTTTACCCCATAAAAAAAAGAATCAATATAGTAATAATTCTCTAATTGCAATGTAAAGGAAAAATGAAAGGAATGTAATTTAAAATGCAATATAAGGTATGATTATGCTAGAAGTTAAAAAAAAAAAAAAAAAGGAAAGAAAAATCACCAACAGATTCCAAAATGCTCTTAGATGGGTAGTGCCATTTTGTTGAGAACCACCAATGGAGCCCCAATCTTCTCATTTCATAGGTAAAGAAAGTAAGGGTGGGGGTGAAAGGACAGAGGAGAGGGTGTTGGATGGATTACACAGGTGTGGTTGTTAGTAGAGTGTGAGTCCTGGAGTATAAGTCTAAGCAGTCAGTAGGTATCAAACTTCTTTGCCTCATGGTTTTTCTAAAGATTTACATGAAAACATTTTTTGTTTTTTGATGAGATAGGTGGTTATGTATTATTCTTGACTTCTTTGCTGTGGAGATACACATAATATATTGGGGTCTGTATTAGTCTGTTCTTGCATTGCTGTGAAGAACTATCTGAGACTGGGTAATTTATAAAGAAAAGAGGTTTAATTGGCTCATGGTGCCACAGGCTGTACAGGAAGCATGGCTGGGGGCGTCTCAGAAAACTTACAATCTTGGCAGAAGGCAAAGGGGAAGCTGGATTGTCTTACGTGGCCGGAGCAGGAGGAAGAGAGAGAAAGGGGGAAGTGCTACACATTTTTATAAACAACGAGATATCATGAGAACTTATTATTATGAGAACAGCAAGGGGAAAATCTGTCTCCATGATCCAGTCACCTCCCACCAGGCCCCTCTTCCAACATTGGGGATTGGAATTCGACACGAGATTTGGGTGAGGACACAGACCCAAACCATATTGGGATCCCTCTTTCTGAATTAGTTGGTTGCGGGAATCCTGTAGGGTAAGGCCAGCTCACTGTACCTTTTGCCTCTGATTCTGTCCTTGGCACAGAGTAGCCTCTCAGTTAGTGGAGTTTCTTGGGGTCTTTCTTCCGGGTATTGTATAGGTGGTGGACATGTGGACACGCGTATGATAACTAGAGGATGTTCAGTAGGATCAGCGATACCTCCAGTGCTTCCATTATCTGGCTTTATGACTTGGGCACAAACCCATTTTTTTGTTTGTAAAATTCCTACCTTTTCTGTCTTGTAGGTTGCCGCAAAGGTCAAATGAGAGTGTAATGGAAAGTGATTTGTAAACTCTATGTAATGTGTCATATGCAAATGCAATGGATTAATGTTAAGCCTAGCATCCTCCCCCTCTAGAGTTATAAAGATATTATGGTCCTATTTTTTATTATTAAAAATGCTTATCTGAATCTCATTTCAGTTCCTTGAACCTAACAAACACCTACCTGCCCAGGGATGTGGGATACCATACACACTCTGCTTTCTTCAGCCCTATCTCCACCTAGGCAGCCCCCAATAAACCCATAAACAAAAGCTGAAAACCAAAACAAAACTTCTCTACTTTAGCTCTACTACTGTTATTATTTCTGGCCTTCCTGTAAGAGCATACAACTCTTGTTATAGCTTTCATAGCCCTTATTACAATGTCACTATTTACTTATTTCAGAATTAGATTCCTCTGCTAGATTGTAAGTTTCATGAGACTTTTATGATCTACTTTATGTGCTTGTGTATGAAGGTAAAAGTATCTTTCCAAAATATAGTAAAACTGATACTTAGGGAAGATGCCCTGTATATATCCTCTAGACTCCACATTTTCTGATATAAACCAAAGTGCTTGGAGTAAACACAATACAAGGCAACCCTAATACCAGTTCCTTTTTACTTTAATCCCACTAACTCATTTAATTTCTTGGAGAAGTGCCATCCCCAATAACTTCTAGAATGTTGCTTTTGTAATTATTAGTTATGTGGAATTTAAGTAGCTTAACTTTTTATATTTTTTAACCTTTACACTGAATTGCTTTTTTATCAGGATTCTAGGTATAATCAAGGATAAAAATCTTTTAGAGAAAAACTGAGTTTTTATTAAGAATGGTAGACTATGCGTTAATAACTATTTTTGTAGCATTTTGTTAAATATCTGAAAAACATTTTACTCTTTTGTAAATAATTTTGTTGTAAATAAATTGTAATTTACTCATTTGTAGCAGCCTCTGACAAATTTTTTTCTCATTCACTTTTGGACTTAATGCTTTTGCTTAAGTTTAGTGATTCAATTTCTCATTGTTGATTCTTTGAATAGTTATTTTTAAAACTTTCTTTACATTCATAATCTAGGCCTCATTAATTTAAACTGAGCTTAGCTTTGTTGGTCTTCTTGTTACTTTGTTTCTTCTTATTTTTTAATGCATTGTCAGCCATACTCTTCATCACCTCATTTCAGCGATGCCAGTAACTTAGGGTATTCATATTAGTAGATAACTGTCACTCTGATACTATTTTGAACAATATATGGCATTTTTCTCTGCCTGCACCATGGAGTCCTCCTTTCTTTCATAGCCTGGAATTTGTGCTACACAAATGTAAAGTTGTTTATTGGAAACAGTTCAGGATTTGGAGTTAAATGGATGTAGGTTTAAATCCTGTCTCTGCTGCTTGCCAGTTATATGGTCTAGGTGAAGCAGTCTTGTTTGAGGTGTTACCCAGAGTTCTTTGTCTCACGACCAAGAAAATTAAGGAGCATGGACACCGAGGGTGAGGTTGGAGCAAAAGTTTTAATAAGCGAAAGAGAAAAACTCTCTACAACTGAGAGGGGACCTGAAAGAGGGTTGCCAGCTGTGAGGCTGATCCAGGGATTTTTATGGACTGGAAAGACGAGGAATGTGCTGACTGGTCTGCAGGCTATTTTGGAGAAAGCACCACTTAGAGGTATGTTAGGGTAAAGAATTGGAGGCAGAGGTGGAGGCTCGGCCCAGGACCTTGGCCTGGGACCAGTCAGGGGCTGAAGTGATGATTCACCCTATATAAATGAAGACTTAGCCTATGGCTAATTACAGAAAGGTAGACATATGTCAGTAGATGAAAAGTAAGAGACTAAGGCATGCCAAGGAGAGGGAAATGTGTCCAAAGGGTTTTGGGTTCGCAGAGTAAGCACTCCATTGAAGGACATGGGCTCTTTCTTATGTGGGGCCTGCAGTTTGATTTTCAGGCTTTTTTGTTTGAAGGAGTTTTAACAAGCAAGGACCCACCCCAAATGCCTGCCTAACGGGTTTCTTACTTTATCCTCTCTCACGGTTTCTTACTTTATCCTCTCTCATGGTTTCTCACTTTATCCTCTCATGGTTTCGTACTTTATCCTCTCTCATGGGCATGTTTAAATGTTTCTGAACTCACTTTCTGCATCTGTAAAATGGATATATGGTTCACCGGCTTACAGAGTTGTGAGAATTGGAATATTGCATGTAAAGTTTTTTATATGGTATTTCTCTTTTCTTCCATGTCTTTTAATGATTTCTGAAAAAATACTCATTTTTAATGCAACCAATTTTAATACAGGTAGAGTAGACCGGAGAGACCATACTGAGAGTGGGAAGCCTGCCCTTAGGCTCCTTCTATCTCTAAAGTTATGTGTTTGTAACTAACTTTAAATGAAGATTATATAAGGTGTAAAACAACTACCAGGCAGTCTGGATAAAAATTTTCTTAGCAGTAAGGAAAATAAACTGTCAAAAGTGAATCTGATCTCTGTTACCTCATCTGGAATAGAAAGGGTTTACCTGGGCCACTGATTTCAGATGATGTTCTTTAACACCTCTAAGAAGGAGAGGTCCTGGCAGAGGTGAGGAGTGGGATTGGGCTCTGAAATAGAGACTGTGTTTTGTTGTTGTTGTTGTTTTTGGAGACGGAGTTTTGCTCTTATTGCCCAGGCTGGAGTACAGTGGTGCAGTCTTGGTCCACTGCAACCTCCGCCTACTGGGTTTAGGCTATTCTCCTGCCTCAGTCACCCGAGTAGCTGGAATTACAGGTGCCTGCTGTCACGCCTGGCTAATTTTTTCTGTTTTTAGTAGAGACGGGGTTTCTCCATGTTGGCCAGGCTTGTCTCGAACTCCTGACCTCAGGTGATCCACCCACCTTGGCCTCCCAAAGTGCTGGGATTACAGGAGTGAGCCACCGCTCCCAGCCTGCTGCTGTGTTTTTAGTTGTTTTATATGAGACTTCTTGGTGGGATTTTTGGATGAAGAGTTTCATGGTCCAGAAGTTTGCAAGCCAGTGGACTAAGTTATCTCTAAAGCCTCTTTGAACTCTGAATTTCCATGGTATATGATTGTATAGGCAATGTGGTTTTTAGATTGATCAGATTTTCAAGGATGTCTTCCATAGTATTTTAATGATTATACTGTTCTGAAAATAGTCTCTTTTTGTCCATCAAAGAGTTACATCTGTATATCCTATAAATTATTTTATTTTATTTTATTTATTTATTTATTTTTTTGAGACAGATTATCGCTCTGTTGCCCAGGCTGGAGTGCAGTGGCCGGATCTCAGCTCACTGCAAGCTCCGCCTCCTGGGTTCACGCCATTCTCCTGCCTCAGCCTCCTGAGTAGCTGGGACTACAGGCGCCCGCCACCACGCCCAGCTAGTTTTTTGTATTTTTTTAGTAGAGATGGGGTTTCACCATGTTCGCCAGGATGGTGTCGATCTCCTGACCTCGTGATCTGCCCGTCTCGGCCTCCCAAAGTGCTGGGATTACAGGCTTGAGCCACTGCGCCCGGCCCCTATAAATAATTTTTAAAAAATCCTATGAGTACCAGTTACCTTTCTTAAGCCTTCATGAGATTTTATTACCAAATAAAGTCTTTTTATTGGCAGTCACATTAACTATATGTTTTTATTTATTAATGGTAAGAATGTGCTACATGAAACACTTTAAGATAAATAGAGTTCTATGGTCATTCTCCATCTGTTACTTAACTTTGATTTTTGTAAATCTAGAGAATAAAAGGGTCAGCATTTTAATAGCCAAGCAGATGTTTCAGTAATTAACCCTGTTACTATTTGTACAAAATATACTTTTATATAAAGCCATTGTCTTTGAGAATAAGTAAAAAAAACCCACCCATTTTATTAACATTAGTAACATTCACACAGAATTCCTTAGTTGATAGAATTCAATCAGAAATGCTTTGAATAAAAAATTATTTGATTCCATTCATATTATGATATGTTAATCATGAAAACGTCTCAAGTATTTAATAAACAAAATCTAATGCCAATAAGTAGAAACAAAATAATACTACCTATAATATATATATAAGAAATAGATCTTTTATTTCTACTTTTTCTTCAGTACTTCATGGTTTTTTGACTTCTCAGGTTAGAGTTATTTTGTAGAATAGTGACTATATATGCTTTATCTGTGGCTCTACCTCATTGCCTAGATAAGCTTGTTTCATGAATGAAAATTACATAGTATAGTTTTATGAGAGTTAAGCACGTCTCTAGAATTTGTTTCTAGCAGAAGACTGTCTTTGGCTGCCGCTGAATTGTTTTTCTAAAGCAATAGTGCCGTAACTGTTTTTAGTTACAAACACTTCTGAAAAATGTTAGGGATCCTCTCTGCAGAAAAATACTTATACATAGTAGACAGATTTAGGGGGCCAAACCCTTGAAGACATTTCATGAATCATTGTGGGTAAACTACCCTTTGCTGTGTGAAGAACAGGTTGTAAGAGGGAAACTGATTTAAATATTTTCATCATTTTGCTTGTATCTGTTAAAAGAAAAAATAATATGAATGACAGATGTGAAACCAGCCCTCTTGTCCCATGGAACTGATTTTATAGTTTCTTTTGAATAAACATAGAAATTGACCCTCCCAGGCTTAAAACCTGAGAAAGTTACTGTTGTCTTATCTGAGTTACTTTTTCAGGAAACCAACCATCAGGCCTCCCAGATAGTATAAAGAGAACTGAAACCTACCAAATCACTGTATCTGGACAGTGAGACACCAGCCTCTTCACCTGTCATGATTGACTGACCCAAGCACCTGCTGCCTGTTGACCGTCTCCTCTTCCTTACCACTCCCTAATTCCATTTTTTGTTTTGTTCTCTCTCTCTTTCTCTCTCTCTTTCTCTGTGTGTGTGTGTGTGTGTGTGTGTGTGTGTGTGTGTAGTTACATTTCTTTCCTGCTGATAAACTCCTGATTCTAGTTGGGCAAGAAGGTGAATTTGAGACTGATCTCCCATCTCCTTTGCTGCACATCCAGTTAAAGCCTTTTTCTCTGGCAATACTCATCTCAGTGATTGGCTTTCTGTGCTGCAAGCAGCAGGGACCTAGACCAAACCCTCAGTGCTTTGGTAACAGATGTCTTTGTTTTATTTGGCAAAATGGTGGTGTGTTCATTCAGTTTGCATTAATCTGTAACTTTAAAAAAGTCTTTTATTAAAGATAATGACATAACTATAGATTTTGTAAAGAATATGAGCAGTTTGTGTTTTAAAGATTTGATTGTAGGCTGAGTGCGGTGGTCAACATGGTGAAACCCTGTCTCTATCAAAAAATACAAAAAAAAAAAAAAAATTAGCTGGGCATGGTGCCCCACGCTTGTGGTCCCAGCTACTTGGGAGGCTCAGGTGGGAGGATCAGTTGAACCCAGGAGGTGGAGGTTGCAGTGAGCCAAGATCATACCACTGCGTTCCAACCTGGGTGACAGAGTGAGACTCTGTCTCAAGAAAAGAAAAAATAATTGACATAATATGAAACATGAAGGAAAGCATTTTATTCCTTGTCCAGTCAAATGACTTGTTGGATGCCCTTCTCTGAAACAGTGGTATTTTATGCCTTCCAGTGAATATCAATAATTTTATATTAGAAAAAAAGATTAATGTCTGAATATCAACTTTTATATATATGAAAAACATTGGACCCATTTAACATTGTATAATTCAAATTTTATACTTTATGTTAGTGGCTAATGCTACCCTCAGTGATACGTATGTTAGTGATGGACTTTTGTCCAGTCCTTTAATATAAGAAATTCCAACTTCTGATTTTTGTCTTCGGAACAGATGTTGCTGGGATATTTTTTGTTAATATGTAAAAATAATACTTAGTTGCACACAATTTGGAAAATAAAGTAAGGGAGGGAGGAAAAACTATAGTCTCACTATGCAGGGACAGCCATTGGTAACATTTTGATGTATTTCTGTCTAGTGCTTTTTTTGTTCAGTGATTTCACTCTTTAGTTTTTGGTCCCTTTTTGTTCTCTTGCTTTGCTTGTGTTTGTTCTTGTTTCGAATTTGTAAGGCGATGGGTATCCTCACAATTTCTCTTTTCCTTCGGCATTCATGGCTTCCAGGGCAAAATTGGTTAGTTGTTCATGTCTTGGTAATCTCTCAGCTAAGTAACATATTATTATTTTTTTGTTTTGAAATATAATTCACATATACAATTCACTCATTTAAACTGTATAAGTCAATTGTTTTTAGACTGTTCACAGAGCTGTGCAACCATCACCACTGTCTAATTTTAGAACCCCCCCCTTCATAAGCTTTGTACTAATTAGTTCACCTCACATTCCCACGGTCCCGCTAGCCCCAGCCCTAGGGAACCGCTGATCTACTCTCTGTCTCTGTAGCTTTGTCTGGTCTGGGCATTTCATATGAATGAAATCATTTACTATGTGGCCGTTAATGATTGGCTTTTTTCACTTAGCATAGTGTTTTCAAAGTCCATCTATGTTGTAGCATGTGTCAGTACCTCATCTCTCTCTCTTGCTCTTTTTTTTTTTAGTATAGTGTCTACTGATAGATATGCCACTTTTGTTTATCTGTTCAACAAGTGAAGGCTATTTGGGTTGTTTCCACCTTTATTATGAATAGTGCTGCTATTGATGCAGGACAAGTGAGCCCCCAAATTGAGGCTTAACCCAGGAGGATTCTTGGCTTTACCCAGGAAAGAATTTAAGGGTGAGCCAGTGACAGCAGTCATTTATTGAGCAGTACAGTTCCTTGCGGAACAGGGCTAACTCATAGGCAGCGGGCCCAGAGTAGGCAACGTATGGTCTCTTGGCAGTTGCACTTATACTTACTTAAACCTACTTTCAATTACATGCAAATTAAGGGGCAGGTTATTTAGAACTTTCTAGGAAAGGAGCCATAACTTCCAGGCCCTTGCCAAGGAAGGGGTTGGTAACTTCCAGGTCATTGCCATGGCATTTATAAACTGTCGTGGTGCTGGTGGGAGTGTCTTATGCTAATGGACAATGAGGGCAGCTAGGGATTGCTTTCCTTGCCATCGTTGGATGACTGCCTGTTTTTTCACTTCATCCTGTCTGGGCCAGATCCTGTTTTGACCAGTAGGGTTGTGACCAGAAAACAAGTCCTGCGGGTCTCCTATCTCATATTTTTTTTGTGTGGACATATGTTTTCATTTCACTCGGGTTTATATATCTAGGACTGGACTTGCCGGATCATATTGTAACTCTATGTGTAACATTTTGAGGACCATAGTAAGTTGAAAAGCAGTCCCTTAAATAACAGCTAGGTGGAGTATACTAGAGTTACCCTAATCATTCTGAAATGGTTTCACATAGTAGAGTTCCACTTAGTGTGGGTTTATGTGGTTTTAACTTCTATATCTCGTAAAGAAACTTTGTATAGTAACAGGAAGTTGTTGAAATATAGTGTACTTGCTATTTGTGCAGAAAAAAATGGTGACATTTTAAAAAGTTTGCTGCTAATAATTCAGATTGTTTGAAACAATTTGGAGAAAACAAAACCAAACAGAAATCTGAGACCATGGAAAAACTTCCTTGTGACTAAACCAATCACTGTGCAGTGTGTACCATAAAAAATAATGTCAAGAAGTCCGCTTCTTTATGTCTTTGCATTTTGTCCTAGCTTGACTGAGCACTGTCCTCCCTCAAGACTCAGGCCTTGTTTGTATCTTAATTTCTTTTCTGTGTTTTAGTTGATTTTCCTTAGCCTTCTAAAGGCTCCTTTCTAATGGAAAGAACACTTAGCTGGTCACAGGAGATGTGAGGTCTTAGCCTGACTGTCACAACTGGCCTCTGTGAGTACAAACCAGGACCTTCAACCTTCCGGCTCCTCACTTCCTTCATAGGTGTGCTGAAAGATGTTTAAAGCTCAGTGATTTTAATTGTAGATCTAGGCCTGTAAGATTTTATGAACTCACTATCACATACCTGCTTATTTTCTCAGAATGTGGCGTTTAATATATTCTTTTTCGTCATTTCCTTCCTCCCTTATTGAAATATATTATTCTCTCCCCACCTAGGTGATAGGTGGGGTGCAGACTCCATGTTACTATCCTTGTACTTTGCCCAAAGATGGTTAATATTTGATAGTACAAATAATATATGAGTTTTTAATGACTGTGGAATGACTGACTCATTGATGCTTATTTGCTGTTTAAACGAAATGATTAACTTGGTAAATTTAGACAAATTCTTTCTTCTTTTTCTTTTTTTTTAAGTATATGCTTTTGACTAAAGTAAACATGAGTATAGTCAGGAATGACCATTCTGTTTTTGGTGACTTTTTAAATATCTATTTTCTGCTAGAACTTTCTTCATGCTTAAGGGACTTGTGTGTGTGTGTGTTTATATGTGTGTGTGTATATATAAACACATATAACATATTACACATATATATACTACATAAACATATATACTACATATATGTTTATGTAATATGAGTTACATATATATATAACATATTACATGTAACATATGTATTTATGGGCTCATATTTTGTGTAGATGTATTTAATTTCAGTAAACCTGCTTTCTGAGAGTCTGTATGCCTTCATAACTTAGTTCTTTTATTATATATTTTTCTGGTTGTGTCTCATGAAGGGAAAAATAAAACATGAGCTTAAACTTCAAGTGGACAGAGATAAATGCTACTCAGTAAACCAAATGATAGTTTTATTAGACTCAGGATCCTTGGCGGTACCAATGTAGTTTTAGTTTACTAAGATACTTTTATCATTCCTATCTCAATTTATGTTTTCAGTCTTTCTAATTTGTCTTTGAAAATTTACTTTGGACTTAATGTATGGCAAGCAATCATCTGCCTAAGCCGGTATGGGTTATTTCTACCTTAACATTAATCATTTTTGCTTTGATTATGGGATCATGGAAAAATCGCAGTTACTGGCAGGCAGCTTACTTTGGCTATGGCTAAGCTA
This sequence comes from Theropithecus gelada, assembly GCF_003255815.1. Lineage (NCBI taxonomy): Eukaryota > Metazoa > Chordata > Mammalia > Primates > Cercopithecidae > Theropithecus > Theropithecus gelada. The sequence goes on from NC_037681.1 coordinate 50,874,515, forward strand.
CTTCTTTTTTCTCTCCCCTTTTCTCTCCCTTCTTTCCTTTTTACCCTATAAATAACAAATGGAAATACTCTCTATGAAACATTAGAGAAAGGTTTAATTTCCTTTGACCATCATCCTCAGTCACAGCTGTCCCATCCCATAGAGGCCCGTATGTGTCATGGGCAGGTATTCTTCTAGACAGATCTCTGTGCATTTGTAATTATTTATATAAACCATATGGCATTAAGCTTTTTGGGGGAGCTTAAATGGTATTGCATTTTCTCTTAGCAATGGTATTGCATTTTCTTCCTTCCAAAAATGGTATTGCATTTTCTCTTAGCAATACATCTTGGAGAGCAGATCAATTTAGAAAGTACAGCTTGACTGCATTCTTTCCAGCTGCTGCATATTGTGTCATAGTGTTTGGATGTACCATAGTTAGTTTAGCTCTCTCCCCATCAGTGGACATTAATGTTTCTCCTTTTTCTGTTACAGACAATGCTGCAAGGAAACATCTTTGTACATTCAGTTGAATATTTCTCTAGGGTAAATACTAAGAGGGAATTAATGGTTCTCAGAATAGCAGTAGCTACTTATCAGTTTGCCCTCTAAATTGGGTATTCCACTTGATACTCTCTCCAGCTCTGAAGGCAAGGACACGAACAATGATTTTTAGAATATCAGGGGCAAAACGTATACTTTTTTTTTTTTTTTTTTAACCATCTACAGGAGAGGGGAATCAAGTTTTATTGTTTTTCTTGAAGGGCCGGGCGCGGTGGCTCAAGCCTGTAATCCCAGCACTTTGGGAGGCCGAGACGGGCGGATCACGAGGTCAGGAGATCGAGACCATCCTGGCTAACACGGTGAAACCCCGTCTCTACTAAAAAATACAAAAAACTAGCCGGGCGCAGTGGCGGGCGCCTGTAGTCCCAGCTACTCGGGAGGCTGAGGCAGGAGAATGGCGTGAACCCGGGAGGCGGAGCTTGCAGTGAGCTGAGATCCGGCCACTGCACTCCAGCCTGGGCGGCAGAGCGAGACTCCGTCTTAAAAAAAAAAAAAAAAAAGAAAGAAAATAGTGAAGTTGAACATTTCTTTGTATATTTATTGACCATTTGTATTTTCTTCCTATAAATTGCATATGTCTAATTAGACGATTTATAAAATATCCAGGTTAAATTATTTTATACATGTAACATTTTTGGGTGAATATGGTTATAATATACATATAGAGAAGTACATAAATCACAAATTTCAGTTTTAATAAAGTGAATGCACCCTGTGTAACGAGCAACCAATTCAAGACACATTTATTACCAAAATCTTAAAAGGTCCCTAGTGCTTTCAGTTGCTATACCTGCTCCACACCTCCCAAGGATAACCAATACTCGGACTTGTAACATTATAATGTAGCTTATCTGTTTTTGAACTTCAGATAAGTAGAACCATACAACATATACTCGGCTTCTATGTATTATCTTGAATTTTAAGCAAGATAATTATATCAGGGTTTAGAGAACTGTGAATATTTAATTCACACTAAACCTTTCAGTAAACCTCAAGAGGTAAGTAATAAGAGATACATCATGTCATTTTGAGATAATCCGAACCACCTTTATTCTGGTTTAAGAACTCTCAGAATAGACTCCCCCCAGGGAATTATCAGGCTTGTTTATTGAATCCATTAATGGTTCAGAGTCCTTCCTTGCTTCATTTTGGGTACATATAACTGAAGTTTGGCCCCATTCTGCTCTTTAACTGTCCTGCTGTGTTTGTTCAGAATTGGTGAACTGGGCTTTTATTTCTCCTAAGTTCTCCCTAACTAAAAAGCTTGTTATCTTGTAACTTCTTTTTGTTCCTAAGAAAGTATTATTCTTTTTTACTGTTTCTGGAAGAATGAAACTGTGTAGTTTGTTCCTTTCCTGTTGTCTGTTTCTTTTTTCCAAACGGATAAAGGTTTTTTCTTTTGATGATCTGTTTATTAAAGGAGTATACTTTTCTGGCTTTGGAATATTTTTAACATAAATTCTTAAATATTTCTAGTGGTTTCTCAAAACCATACTTTAATAGAGACATTGTTTTAAAATTAATAAGTAAAGATGAGTAAGTTCACTAATGGTGACATTCTATTTTTAATTAATAGTCGCTTCCTAAAAGTAAAGTTTTTTATAATAAAAGACACGTGATAATGCTATTAAAAATACTAATAAAAGATTGAAAGAGGAGAAAGAGATAGTAATAGCCACAATCTTTCTTCCTGGAATTGAATGTTAAATTTAGCTATGAGCGTTTGAGACTCAAAAGGAAAACAAATACGGTTCTCATTGGGGGAATAAAGAAGCATACCATTTCTTCAGGCAGGACAGTTTATGTTACTAAGTTCTGAAAGAAAATTACATGGATCCTTGTAGATTGCACAGAAAGGCTTGCATAAACTCTTTAACAGCAGTTAGAAAATGCAGTTCATCAGCATGAGGCTGTGCAAATTAGCATCTATCTATAGATTTAAAAGAAATTAGCTCATAAATATTTCACTAATGTTTGTGGAAAAAAACAGTTTGTGTCTAGTTGTGAAGCTTACAAGAAGAGTGGTATATAAATAATGAACATAGTTAAATTCCTTCAGATTGCAGAATAATCTCAGTAATCAGGTTCTGATTATTTTAGCTGTCTTTTAAAATGTTTCTATTTTTATCGCTAATGATAATTTTGTAATAATGACTATTATTGTATATGCATATACTTTATATGCAATAATTGACATTAGTGTTCACTTTAATTTTGTGTATTTGATTTTGTCATTTGAATCAAAATCAATGTGTTGCTTATAGTTGTCTTGGAAAAATTATAAAGTTGTCTGATATATTTGTTTTAACTGACTCCCAAGGATTGCTTTTCTATTGGAGTATTTGATTAGAGATTATAACAAAAAATAATTCTAACAGGGATTAATTGATGTCTTTTAAAATTTTTTATTAAATATTTTTATTTACGTTCAGGCTTACATGTGCAAGTTTGTTATATAGGTAAACTTGTGTCATGGGGGTTTGTTAAACAGATTATTTTGTCACCCAGATATTAAGTCTAGTACCTGTTAGTTATTTTTCCTGATCCACTCCCACCCTCTACCCTTCAACAGGTCCCAGGGTGTTTTGTTCCCCTGTGTGTCAGTGTGTTCTCAGCCTTTAGCTCCCACTTATAAGTGAGACCATGTGGTATTTGGATTTCTATTCCTGCGTTAGTTTGCTTAGGATAATGGCCTCCAGCTCCATCCATGTTCCTGCAAAGGACATGATTTCATTCTTTTTTTATGGCTGCATAGTATTCCCTGGTGTATTTGTACCACATTTTCTTTATTCAGTCTACCATTGATGGGCATTTAGGTTGATTCCATGTGTTTGCTATTGAATAGCTGCAGTGAACATACACATGCACGTGTGTTTATGATAGAACAATTTATATTTCTTTGGGTATATATCCAATAAGGGGATTTGTGGGTTTTTTAGGTCTTTGCAGAATTGCCACACTGTTTAACACAATGGTTGAACTAATTTACATTCCCGCCAGTAGCATATAAGCATTCATTTTTCTCTGAAACCTTGCCAGCACGTGTTATTTTTTCCTTTTAGTGATAGCCATTCTGACTGGTGTGAAATGGTATCTAATTGTGGTTTTGATTTGCATTTCTGTAATGATCAGTGATGTTCAACTTTTTCTCATATGCTTGTTGGCCACATGTATGTCTTCTTTTGAAAAGTGCCTGTTCATGTCTTTTGCCACTTTTTAATGGATTTTTTTGCTTGTAAGTTTAAGGTTTTTATAGATGGTGGATATTAGACCTTTGTCAGATGCATAGTTTGAAAAAATTTCCTCCCTTTCCATTAGTTCACTCTGTTGATAATTTCTTTTGCTGTGCAAAAGTTTTTAGTTTTCTGAAATTCCATTTGTCAATTCTTGATTTTGTTGCAGTTACTTTTGGTATCTTCGTCATGAAATCTTTGCAAGTTCCTATGTCCAGAATAGTGTCGCCTTCTGGGTGTTTATAGTTTTGAGTTTTACATTTAAGTCTCTAATCCATCTTGAGATGATTTTTTTGTATAGTGTAAGGAAGGTGTCCAGCTTCAGTCTTCTTCCAGAGTCATTTACTGAATAGTGAGTCCTTTCCCCATTGCTTGTTTTTGTCAGCTTTGTTGAAGATCAGATAGTTGTAGATGTGATGCCTTATTTCTGGGTTCTCTATTCTGTTCCTTTGGTCTGTGTGTCTGTTTTTGTACCAGTACCGTGCTGTTTTGTTTACTGTAGCCCTGTAATATAGTTTTAAGTTGGGTAGCATGATGATTCCAACTTTGGCAAACCTAAGCAAAAAGCTCTTTGGGCTCTTTTTTGGTTCCATATGATTTTTAAAATAGTTTTTTTCTAGTTCTGTGAAGAAAGTCATTGGCTGTTTAATAGGAATAGCATTGAATCTATAAATTACTTTGTGTAGTATGGCCATTTTAATGATATTGATTCTTTCTATCCATGAGCATGAAATGTTTTTCCATATGTTTGTGTCATCTCTGATTTCTTTGAGCAGTGTTTTGTAGCTCTCCTTGTAGAAATCTTTTCACCTTAATGATTAACTGTATTCCCATTTTATTATTTTTGTGGCAATTGTGAATGGGATTGTGTTTGTGATTTGGCTTTCGGCTTGACTATTGTTGATGTATAGGAATATTAGTGATTTTTATACATTGATGTTGTTTCCCGAGACTTTGCTAAAGTTGTTTATCAGCTTAAGGAGTTTTTGGGCCAAGACTTTGGGGTTTTCTAGATATAGGTTCATGTCATCTGCAAACAGGGATAATTTGACTTCTCTTCCTATTTGGATGCTCTTTATTTCTTTCTCTTGCCTGATTGTTCAGCCAGGATTTCCAATACTATGTGGAATAGGAGTAGTAAGAGAGAGCATCTTTGTTTTGTGCCAGTTATCAAGGGGAATGCCTTAACTTTTGCCCATTCAGTATGATGTTGGCTGTGGTTTTTGTCATAGACTGTTTTATTATTTTGAGGCATGTTCCTTCAAAGCCCAGTTTATTGAGAGTTTTCAACATGAATGGGCTGTTGAATAGTATAGCTGTCCAGTGGGAATATATTTTCTGTTTCTAAATTCACGATGTGTTGTCTCCATATTTCAGGATTAGGTCAAAGCAGGGAGTACTTTTTTTTTTTTTTTTTTTAAGGTAGAGTCTCATTGTGTCCCCCTGGCAGGAGTGCAGTGGGCCTGATCACTGCAACCTGCGCCTCCTGGGTTCAGTTGATTCTCCTGCCTCAGCCTCCCGAGTAGCTGGGACTACAGATGCGTGCCACCATGCCCGGCTAATTTTTGTATTTTTAGTAGAGACGGGGTTTCGCATGTTGGTCAGGCTGGTCTCAAACTCCTGGCCTCGAACGATCCACCCGCCTCGGCCTTTCAAAGTGCTGGGATTCCAGGCGTAAGCCACCACGCCCAACAAAGAGTACTTCATGACAGATAAAATTAGTGTTATCAGCTGATGTGGAAGCCAGATGTGGCAGGGAGAGCAGGAATTTTATTAGCACATGGTCAAGAAGCCAAGTACAGATTAGAATTTGTGCCAGGTTCATCTGGGCATTCTATTCTCTACTCAAACAGATGGTTTGTTTAGTAGCAAGGATTTTGGTGATACAGCTTTCAGAGAGTCTTCCTCTTGTGCCATCCTCTCAGAATTTGGACTGAATGCCTTCTCTACCTAATGTATAGTTGTCATCCTGAAATCTCCCTTTCAGGATCATCTTTGTTGACCTCTCATCTATGATGATCTCTTGTTTGCTGTATTTCAAATCTCTGTTAGTCTTTGTTTACTTCTTTTAGTGGAGCCCATTTCCCAGTAACTTCTTTTTAAAAGATTTTATGGGAAGTCACTTTTACACCTGGCATGTCTGATAGTGTTTTTCTACTAACTATTCTAACACTTGCTACAGGGACGGATTGGAAATAATTTTCTTTAGAGTCTTGCAGTCATTGTTGTTTTTGTCTTGCTCCTGGTATTGGCTGCTGAGATGTTCAAAGCTGGTTTAATTTTTAATCCTTTGTATGTGACCTGTTTTTTCCTCTCTAGAAGGTTTGTGGAACGTTCTTTGTCTCCACTGTTCTGTAAGTTACAGTGGTGTTCCTTGGTGAACATCTGTTTTCATCCATTATCTTTGCTTTTAATAGGCTCTGTTACTGTGGAATGTCATTTTCTCCAGTTCTGGGGGATTTTTTTGAGATTGTTGTTGCTGATTTCCCCCTCTCCAATTTCTCACAACTCTCTTTTTGGCCCTTGTATTACTGGCATATGGGACGTCATGTCTTGGCCTTTTCATATATTCTTTCTACTTTCCATCTCTTCATCTTCTGCTGGGCTTTTTGGGAGATTTTTTCTCAACTTTATTTTCTAACTCTTTGGTTGTATATAATTTTTGCTAATCATTTTTGCTGTTTTAAACTTTCAGTAGCTCTTTTATTCTCTAGATATTTCCTTTCTTCATTTTAGTTTCCCACAAGAATATGTTATTGTTTCCTGATTGCAGTATTTATTGTCTTTTGAAAATGTTATAGTTTTCTTTAAAGTTTTCTTTTCCCCTGAAATGTTTATTTCCTTCAAGTATACTTTGTTTTTTCCTGTTTAATTTAGTCTCTAATGTCATGTTAGAGTGTTTGCTCAGAGGTCTCATTATCTGTTCCTAATAAAAAATGGGTGACTTAGAAAGCCAGTAGAGGCTTGCACATAGGTGAGGCTTGTGAACTTTGGGCTTTACTGAGAGTGATTTATGTGAGCTGTTTATTAGGGAATCCCTCAATGTTTCTGTATTTTCGAACTCCTGACCTCAAGTGATCTGACTGCTTCGGCCTCCCAAAGTGCTAGGATTACAGGCATGAGCCGCCACGCCTGGCCTGTTTCTGTATTTCCGTCTTTCCTCATAACCTGGTCAGACTTCCCAGAGAATATACTCCTGTCTTCTGCCTAGGACTGTGCTGTTCAATCCTGTGGCCACTACCCACATGTAGCTATTTAAGTTGAAATAAAATTAAGTTAAAAATTCATTTCCTCAGTGGCACTAGCCACATTTTAGATGCTCAGTAGCTACATGGAGCTAATGGCTGCAGTTTTGGATAGCATAACTAGGGAACGTTTCCATCATTGCAGAATGTTCTATAGGACAACTGGCATAGGACTAAGGATCTTGTTGCCAGCCATCTTGAGATCTCATCCAGGGAAGATGGTCTGAGGTTTTAGCATTCTGAATTCAGTGTGTATATGGTCACTCAATCCCACTGTTCTTAGAATGGTAACCATGCCCTAAACTGTGCATTTCCTAATTGGGAAACTCAGTTTTACCTTCTCTAGAGAATAGGCATGCAGGTTTATGCTGGGGTAGGAGAGGGACTGTTACCCAGAGGTGCAGAGAGAGAAGGGAATCTAGAAATCCACCTGCCCCGTTATACCCAGACCATTTGTTCCCCAAAGAAGACCACCAGAGTCCAGAGTCAAAGCCAAGCGGCAAGGATCTTTACTACAAGTTCGAACTTGGTGCCTCCATTCCACAGCATACAAGAGGGCCCCGAACAATGCGAGTGCTTGCTTTTTATAGCCCGATGTAAACAGGATATGTAAAGTTACAGGGGAACAAGGTAATTCTCTCGGTTACAGCATTATAATTGGTTAGCATTTTTTTTTATTGGTTCCCGCTGCGTCCTTATCGGAGATTTCCCAGGTGATGTTTTTCTGAAGTTTGAAAGAAATATGGAGGAATGTGTTTGTGCTGGGCTCGTGCTGGGCTCAGGGAGCTGGGAGATATATGGGGGATGTGTTTCATTCCTTTCACCCCTCCCTCATTACCTAATCATCTTTATTTTGGCACACTGCCATACCTCTCCATTTGCTCCAGCAGTACCTGATGCTTCTGCTTCCCAGGCCTTAGGAGGATTCTGTGGGTTTGTCCTCAACTTTTTCCTCTGCTGGCTTACACTTTGTCTTTTCAGGTCTGCCAACATAGTCAACATTTGGCTTTCTGCTTTCCAGCTTTTAAAATATTGTTCTTTTTTTTGGTTATTCTTTGTAGGTGTGGGATTTTTAGTGTGTTTTTTGAGAGAGCAAAATTAGATATTTCATCTTAATGTGAAATCTCTTCAGACCTTTTTAGTTTTTAGTTTTTTGGAATTCTTATTTTATTTCATGACACATTTGTTTTTTATCAAAATTAACAAATACACGTAAGCAAAAATATAAAAAATTAACCATTGTATGTCATGCGTGTCCGTGTGAAGAGACCACCAAACAGGCTTTGTGTGAGCAATAAAACTTTTTAATCACCTGGGTGCAGGTGGGCTGAGTCTGAAAAGAGAGTCAGTGAAGGGAGATAAGGGTGGGGCCGTTTTATAGGATTTGGGTAGGTAAAGGAAAATTACAGTCAAAGGGGGGTTGTTCTCTGGCAGGCAGGAGTGGGAGTCACAAGGTGCTCAGTGGGGGAACTTTTTGAGCCAGGAAAAGGACTTTCACAAGGTAATGTCATCACTTAAGGCAAGGACCAGCAATTTTCACTTTTGTGGTGGAATGTCATCAGTTAAGGCGGGGCAGGGCATTTTTACTTCTTTTGTGAATCTTCAGTTACTTCAGACCATTGGGGCGGACCTGCAAGTCACAGGGGATACAATGGCTTGGCTTGGGCCCAGAGGCCTGACATTCCTGCCTTCTTATATTAATAAGAAAAGTAAAACAAAATAGTGTTGAAGTGTGCTGGGGCAGCGAACATTTTTGGGGGGTGGTATGGAGAGAGAATGGACAATGTTTCTCAGGGCTGCTTCAAGCGGGTTTAGGGGCGGCATGGGAACCTAGAGTGGGAGAGATTAAGCTGAAGGGAGATCTTGTGGTAAGGGGCTATATTGTGGGGTTGTTAGAAGGAGCATTTGTTGCATAGAATGATTGGTGATGGCCTGGATGCGGTTTTGTATGAATTGAAAAACTAAACAGAAGACACAAGGTCTGAATAAAAGGAGGAGAGAAAACAGGTATTAAAGGACTAAGAATTGGGAGGACCTAGGACATCTAATTAGAGAGTGCTTAAGGAGGCTCAGCATAGCCCTGCCAGCAAAGATTATTTATTTACTTTAAGAGGGAATTTAGAGTAGTGGTTTGGGATCGCACCGGGAGGTATCAGCTATGATGGCTTGGAGAAACAGTGTAAACTAGCAGTGTAAACACCAGCAGGGCATTTATGAGTATTTGATAACAGTGAATAGGAGTCTGACTAGACAGAAGATAGTAGGGATGACAAGTTATTTGGGGTGCAGTCTAGTTGGTCTGGTGTCTGGAATGAGACTGGGACTTAATAAAAAGGAGTGTCCACACAGGAGCTCAAATGGGCTGGAATCTGTAGCATTCCGAGGACAGGCCTGAATTTTGAGAAGGGAAAGTGATAAAAGTATTGTCTAGTCCTTTTTAAGTTGGTGACTGAGCTTGGTGAGGTGTGTTTTTAAAAGACCATTTGTCCGTTCTGCCTTTCCTGAAGATTGAGGATGGTAAAGAATATAAAGGTTTCACTGAATACCAAGAGCCTGAGAAACTGCTTGGGTGATTTGACTATTAAAGGCTGATCTGATATCAGACTGTATAGTGGTGGGAAGGCCAAACTGAGGAATTATGTCACAGAAGGGAAGAAATGACTGCAGTGGCCTTCTCAGACCCTGTGGGAAAGGCCTCTACCCATCCAGTGAAAGTGTCTACCCAGACTAAGAGATATTTTAGTTTTCTGACTCGGGGCATGTGAGTGAAGTCAATTTGCCAGTCCTGGGCAGGGGCAAACCCTCGAGCTTGATGTGTAGGAAAGGGAGGGGGCTTGAACAATCCCTGAGGGGTACTAGAATGGCAGATGGAACACTGAGAAGTGATCTCCTGGAGGATAGATTTCCATGATGGAAAGGAAATGAGAGGTTCTAAGAGATGGGCTAGCGGCTTGCAACCTACATGGAAGAGGTTATGAAATGACAGAATAGAATGGGCGTGTGAGGCTGGAAAGAGGTATTTTCCTTGATCTAAAAACTATTTGCCTTGTGTGGGAAGAGATTGATAGGTGGAAGTTTCAGCAGGGGAGTAGGTGGGAGTGGCTGATGGGAAGGAGGAAAACTGCCTTGAGGGATAGAAGTTGGAATGCTAGCTGCTTTTTTAGCTAACTTATCAGCATAAGCATTGTCCTGAGTGATGAAATCTGATGCCTTTTGATGGCTGCTTTTTTAGCTACCTTATCAGCATAAGCGTTGTCTTGAACGATGGTTGGGGGAAGAAAATAGATTTTGGAAGTTATAAGAACTGTAGAGAGTTGAGCATAGTTTGTGATTTTTAGGGCCTCTAACAGTATTAAAGCAGTGGCAGCCACTGCGCCCAGGCATGAGGGCTAGGCTAAAACAGTAAGGTCAAGTTCTTTGAACAGAAAGGCTACAGGACGCGGTCCCCCGGCTCTTGTGTAAGAATTCTGTCCGCACTAACCATGCCTAGGAAGGAAAGGAGTTGTTGTTTTGTAGAAGGGATTGGGGTTTGGGAGATTAGCCGGACACGATCAGCATTATCATGTGTTTTTATGATAATTATGTCAAGATAGGTAACAGATGAGGAAGAAATTTGGGCTTCACTGAAGTAATGGGGTTGTCTTTGAGGCCTTGAAGAAGTAGAGCCTAGGTAATTTGCTGAGCCTGATGGGTGTCAGGGTCAGTCGAAGTGAAAGTGAAAAGAGGCTGGGATGAAGGGTGCAAAGGACTAGTAAAGAAAGTATGTTTGAGATCCAGAACAGAATAATGGGTTGTGGAGGGAGGTATTGAGGATAGGAGAGTATATGGGTTTAGCACCACGGGGTGGACAGGCAAGACAATTTGGTTGATAAGGTGCAGATCTTGAACTAACCTGTAAGCCTTCTCTAGTTTTAGGACAGGTAAAATGGGGGAATTGTAAGGGGAGTTTACCGGCTTTAAAAGGCCATGCTATAGCAGGCGACTGATAACAGGCTTTAATCCTTTTAAAGCGTGCTGTGGGATGGGATGTTGGCATTGAGTGGGGTGAGGGTGATTAGGTTTTAATGAGATGGTAAGGGGTGCATGAGCAGTCACCAAGGAGGGAGTAGAGGTGTCCTATACTTGTGTGTTAAGGTGGGGGGATACGAGGGGAGGATGTGAAGGAGCCTTTGAACTGGGGGAAAAGGCGGCAATGAGGTGTGACTGTAGCCTAGGAATAGTCAGGGAAGCAGATAATTTAGTTAAAATGTCTTGGCCTAATAAGGGAACTGGACAGGTGGGGATAACTAAAAAGGAGTGCATAAAAGAATGTTGTCCAAGTTGGCACTAGAGTTGGGGAATTTTAAGAGGTTTAGAAGCCTGGCTGTCAGTACCTACAACAGTTATGGAGGCAAGGGAACCAGGCCTTTGAAAAGAAGGTAATGTGGAGTGGGTAGCCTCCGTACTGATTAAGAAGGGAACGGAATTACCCTCCACTGTAAGAGTTACCCAGAGCGTCTGTGATGGTCCAGGAGGCTTCTGAGGAGATGGGGCAGCGTTGATCTTCAGCTGCTAAGCCAAGAAGGTCTGGAAAGGAGTCAGAGAACCTTGGGCCAGAGCTCCAGGGGCTTGGAGTGGCTGCCAGGCGAGTTGGACAGTCCAATTTCCAGTGGGGTTCCACACAGATGGGACACGGCTTAGGAGAAATCCCGGGCTGTGGGCATTCCTTAGCTCAGTGGCCAGATTTCCGGCACTTGTAGCAAGCTCCTGGGGAAGGAGTTTCTGGAGGAACCCCTGGGAGCTGCGGTTCAGGCATTTGGAGTTGTGGAGATGTGTGCTGGAGATGTGGCTGGGGTTTGTCTCACAGTGGAGGCAAGGAATTGCAACTCAGAAATAAGTTGCTACTTGGCTGCCTCTACTCTATTATTGTACACCTTGAAGGTGAGGTTCATTAAGTCCTGTTGTGGGGTTTGAGGGCCAGAATTTAATTTTTGGAGCTTTATTTGATGTTGGGAGCAGATTGGGTAATAAAATAAAATGTGTATTAAGAATAAGACGGCCTTCTGACCTTTCAGGGTCTAGGGCTGAAAAGCATCTCAGGGTTGCTGCTAAACAGGCCATGAACTGAGCTAAGTTTTTTATATTTGATGAAAAAGAGCCTAAACGCTAACTGATTTAGGAGGGGTCAGATAAAGAAAAAGGAGCATTAACCTTGACTGTACCTTTAGCTCTATCCGCTTTTTTAAGAGGAAATTGCTGGACATGTTGGGGAGGGCTAGTCAAGGAATGAAACAGAAAGCAAGACCGGGTGTGAGGAGGGGAGGTGATAAAAGGATTGTAGGGTAGGGGAGCGGAGGCTGAGGAAAAATTGGGACCTAGCTCGGCCTGGCAAGGAGGGAAGAGGTCAGATGGGTCTGTAGAAAAGGAAGACTGGAAAGACTCAGCGACGCTTGGGGTTGGGACTGAGGGGACAGGCGGGAGGGAAAGAAGGAAGATTTGGGACGAGTTGCATTGGGAACAGAGACTAGGGAGGGACCGATGTGTAAAAGAATGCCTGGATGTCAGGCACCTCAGACCGTTTGCCCATTTTACTACAAGAATTGTTTAGCTCTTGTAGGATGGAAAAATCGAAAGTGCCGTTTTCTGGCTATTTGGACCTACTGTCGAGTTTGTATTGGGTTCAAGCGGCATTGTAGAAGAAAATAAGGCATTTAGGTTTTAGGTCAGGTGTGTGTTGAAGAGGTTTTAAGTTCTTGAGAACACAGGCTAAGGGAGAAGAAGGAGGAATGGAGGGTGGAAGGTTGCCCATAGTGAAGGAGGCAAGCCCAGAGAAAAGAAAGAGTAGAGACACAGAGAGAAGGAGTTCAGGGGTTCTTGCCCTCCAGAAAAGCAGGAAAGGGGTCAGGGCGTGGAAATAGAGGATTGGGGTTCAAAAATATGTTGGGGCACAAAATAAGAGGATGGAGTGCAAAAGTAAGAGGTTGGGGCACAAAAATAAGAGGTCAGGGTTCAAAAATAAGAGGTCGGGGTTCTTGCCCCTCCCCCAGAAAAGCAGAGAAGGGGTAGAAACAGGGAGAGAAGGGGTCAGGGTGCTTGCCCCTCCCCCAGAAAAGCAGAGAAGGGGTAGAGACAGGGAGAGAAGGGGTTGGGGTGCTTGCTTCTCCCCCAGAAAAGTGGGACTTGCCACTTAGGGTGAAGGACCAAGGCAGGTGTCCCTGTAGCGTGGTCAGACACCTCTGAAACGTGGGTGAGTAATCAGAGAGGCGTCCCTGCAATGATTAAACACCAAGGGAAGGCTGCCGTCCCCAGTCCATGATGGGGGCGCCGGAGTTTTGGGTCCATGGATAAAACGTGTCTCCTTTGTCTCTACCAGAAAAGGAAAGGAATTGAAATGAAGAGAAGGGAGAGATTGAAGGGTGGCGCCAAGATTGAAGGGAGAAAGAGGTTGTGGGATAGTGATAGAGGTTGGAGAAGAGAGTTAAAAAGGGGCCGCTTACCCGATTTAAAATTGGTGAGATGTTCCCTGGGCTGGTGGGTCTGAGGACCCAAGGTTGTAGGTGGATCTTTCTCACGGAGCAAAGAGCAGGAGGACAGGGGATTGATCTCCCAAGGGAGGTCCCCTGATCCGAGTCATGGCACCAAAATGTCATGTGCGTCCGTGTGAAGATACCACCAAACAGGCTTTGTGTGAGCAATAAAACTTTTTAATCACTTGGGTGCAGGTGGACTGAGTCCGAAAAGAGAGTCAGTGAAGGGAGATAAGGGTGGGGCTGTTTTATAGGATTTGGGTAGGTAAAGGAAAATTACAGTCAAAGGGGGGTTGTTCTCTGGCGGGCAGGAGTGGGGGTCACAAGGTGCTCTGTGGGGGAGCTTTTTGAGCCAGGATGAGCCAGGAAAAGGAATTTCACAAGGTAATGTCATCGCTTAAGGCAAGGACCGGCCATTTTCACTTCTTTTGTGGTGGAATGTCATCAGTTAAGGCGGGGCAGGGCATTTTCACTTCTTTTGTGATTCTTCAGTTACTTCAGGCCATCTGGGCAGATGTGCAAGTCACAGGGGATGCAATGGCTTGGCTTGGGCTCAGAAGCCTGACACTGTATAATGTATGTGTAAAAGGTTATCATATTCTAGATAATGCTTTGTAACTCCTCATTTTCCTTGCTCATATTGTTCTACTGGATGTCTTCTCTTTGCCCTCTGGACACGCTCAACATTCTTTTCTTTTGTCTGCCTCAGGAGACCCAGGGAGTGCCCTTTTCCCTTATTTCCAGTTGGGTGAGGTCAAGGGGAAGGAAGCCCTTACAGGAGATAAAAGGGTGGATGGAGATTAAGGAGAGGATATTTATCTCCAGATAGCCTCTTTGTGGCATAGTCTTGAGCTTACTATGCCCCTCTATTGAAATCAGACCTATTAATACACCTAGAAATACATGTACTGACATGCACAGATATACACAGATGCATACATTTTTTTAAAAATTGACTTGTTAAGGCAAAAATGGGAGCATGCCATCTGTTGTATTTTGCACTTGGTTTTATTTACTGCATATCAAGGATACCCTATCATATCAGATGATGTGAGTTTCCTTATTCTCTTGAATGCCTGCTTAGTACTTCAAAATAAATGTTAAAATAAATGTTCCCCCTTCTCTTATTGGTAGACTTTATTATTGCCCACTGTTTATTGTTACAAATTATACTTACATGAACAATGTTGTACCCATTTCTTTGTGAACTATAAATATTTCTGCATGATAGAGTTCTTGAAGTATAATTATTAATTAAACATGCACATTTTGTCTTGACAAGTACTGCCTTATTACTAACCTAAAGGGTGGTACTTAGTTTACAATCTTAGTAGCAAGATAGAAAAATACATTTGTATCTATAACCCTGCCAATGTTAAATATTGTGAGTATTTTCAGTTTTTCTAATGAGATAGAAGGAAAATGGTACTTTATATTTTACTGATCACTAATGAACATATTTCACAAAAGATGTGTTAGGGCTTTTCATTGGAAAATTTGTTGAATCTAAACTGAGTTTAGATTAATTATTAATGTGTAGTTATATATAAATATATAGTTTGCTATATTTAGCTATATGTATTTAAATAGATAAATATCAATAAATATATGTAAGTCAGCACATGTTAATTTTTCATTTTCCTATATTTTTGGAAAAAATGGGGAATTTCTAGGGTTCCCTAGTTACTAGAGTAAAATGTAAGAAGTGCAACTGTAGTATAATGTAGATGGGTGGTTTTGTGTGTACTCTGTTGACCCCTAGTCTCATGAATAAATGAGCTTGCATTTGCTTAAACAATATGCTTAATTTGTTATATGCTTTTATTATTCATTATTTACTTTTTGGCCTTCAAACTCTCTGCATTTGAACTCTTTTCTCTGTGAAAGGAAAATATCTTGGGCCCCCCAAATCACTAAACTAAAGGAAGAAGTCAGGCTCGGAACTGCCTAGAGCAAACCTGCTTCCCATTCTATTCATAGTCTCTCCTCTGCAAACTGAGATAAATGCATATCTGATTGCCTCCTTTGGAGGGGCTAATCAGAAACTCAAAAGAATGCAACCATTTGTCTCTTATCTACCTATGACCTGGAAGCCCGCTCCCTGCTTCCAGTTGTCCCACCTTTCCAGATGAAACCAAATGTTCATCTTACCTATGTTGATTGATGTCTCATGTCTCTCTAAAATGTGTAAAATCAAACTGTGGTCTGACCACCTTGGGCACATGCCATCAGGACCTCCTGAGGCTGTGTCACGGGTGCCTGTTCTCAACCTTGGTAAAATAAACTTTCTAAATTAACTGCGATCTGTCTCAAATTTTCGGGGCTCACACTGCATTTTCTGGGAATCTCCTTGGTTATAGGTTTCTTACCTCACTCAATATAAAGTGTCAGGGACTCGTTAATGGAACTAAATCTTTCATTCCTTTACCTGTAAATACTACTGATAAATCAACAGCTTGCTTTTGAGGCTTTTGTTTGGATGAGGTGAGAATGTAAAGTGCCAGTGTTAGGACATACTTGACATTGTCAAGGGATATAACAAGGTCCTTTTGAACCTTCACATTTACAAATCTATTATAGCATATCACTTCCCCAAAGAAGTGTGTATGAAGTAAGTAGAAGAGAATAAAAGCTTTTTGAGATTAGGATACTAGACAGTTGGCCAGAGTCATTAATTACTACCTAAATGGTTTGTTTTTTGACATCAGCCTTGCAGTGTTCACAATTGAGCTTTGAGTTTCAGCAGATTACTTCCATGTTATGACCTTTGGATTATTCATGAATAGTTGAATCTCTAGGTGTTAGATATGTAAATGCCAAGAGCCCTCTGTAAAGTTCCTGATAAGTATTCAGTGGGCAAAAGATAGCCTATATTTAGAATTCCTGTGTTAGTAGAGGCCCCAGAGAGGTTTTTCCCTAACCTCCTAACTTTTTATAAGTGAAGTGTCCAGGTTAAGTAATGTGGTTGTGATCCTCTGGCTGTTGAGTGTTGGAGCTGCATCACAGACCTCTGTGATACCAGCGTCTGTCAGTCCTGGGATTTTTGCCAACAAGTCCCATGCACTCTCTGTTTAGATCCAGAGAAGGCTCTTAATAAAATCAATCTGTATACTGATTGAATTCATGTTCATATACATTTCACTTCTGAAACGTTTATATACATTTCACTTTTAACATGTATCCTAAAACATGACTCATATGCCTTAGATATTTTTCCTCCACCCCTAGTGACCTGTCAAATGTGGTTTTCTTGGCTATCCTGGCCTGGGTGTGTGTACTTTCTCCCTCAGGCCTATGTTCTTGCAACCCCCGCTCCCCCCGCCCCCATTGTGTACCCTGTACCTCAGTAATACAAGTTTTAAAAGTTTTCTGATTAAGCCGTGCTGTTTCAAATTTCTGTGACTCTGCAGGTTATTGCCTGGGGTATTCTCTCCCCTCCCACAACCACTTATCCTCCAAGAGTCTAAAGCCTTCTTTAATCCCTGTTAGCAGAGTTCATCTTGTCTACTTTGATCTACCCTTAACACCTGTTGCATATCTCCTATCCCTCTATTACAGCATGTATCACAGTGAATTGCAATAATTTATTTTCGTACTTAGCTTCCCTATTAGACTCTGAGAGTAACGCTAGTTGCTAACACTTGACTTGTTACATGAATAAAATAACTAGGGAGATTCTATGAAAATGTTTCCTTCCTGAGCAAGGGACTATAGGTATCCATAATGGAGTCCGTTAATCTTTGTCAGGGAATGTCCTCCCACATTGTCGTGCTCTAGGAATAACACATGCAACTGAGTAAGAAGTCTAGGTGGGCTGTATTTTGGTTCATGTGTTCTATTTTATCTTTTGTTTGGTGATGCAATGGTTTGAACCATAAGTGGTTAGACACCATGGGTAAACATCATAATCATATTATGAGCTAGGAAATTAGTGAGGTTATTAAGATTGTTGTTAATTCGCTGAAAGGAAAGTGGTCATTTGGGAAAACTTGTTAGGTTACACTTGAAGTAGGCATAGTTTTTCAGGATTATCTACAGTTCACTTCTCTATCTCTGTTATACCTATCTCTGTTATTTGTCAATAAAATGTTATATGCCCTTTTAAAACTGCAGTTAGTTTTCAAATGTCTTTTTAAAAAAGGTATCAGTATTATGCAAAGAATGCACAAAATGTGATACTAAATTGCAGTGTTTTTAATTACTTCTCAATTATGTCACCTTTTTTATTTTAAAGGGTTTTAGAAAGATTAAATATTTAATTTGTCAGTTATTTAACCCAACTTTCTTCCATCAGAAGCTGGCAACTCCCATTCCTTGCACCTCCCCAAGTTTTGGTGTGATACACATTACATTAGGTATTGAGGGATGGTAATGATAGTCCTGTCTAGCTGGATTTCCTAGGCCGACTAAGAATTCCTAAGCCTAGCTGGGGAAGGTGACCTCACCCACCTTTAAACACAGGACTTGTAACTCAGCTCACACCTGACCAATCAGGTAGTAAAGAGAGCTTACTAAAATACCTATTAGGCTAAAAGCAGGAGGTAAAGAAATAGTCAATCGTCTATCGCCTGGGAGCACAGGTGGAGGGACAGTGATCAGGATATAAACCCAGGCATTTGAACCGGCAGTGGCGACCCCCTTTGGGTCCCCTCCCGTTGTATGGGAGCTCTGGTTTCACTCTGTTAAATCTTGCAACTGCACACCCTTCTGGTCCATGTTTGTTAGGGCTGCAGCTGAGCTTTCACTCACCGTCCACCACTGATGAACGCCACCGTCACAGACCCGCTGCTGACTTTCACCCCTCCAGATCCGGCACGGTGTCCACTGCACTTCTGATCCAGCAAGACGCCCATTGCCACTCCCGATGAGGCTAGAGGCTCGCCATTGTTTCTGCGTGCTAAGTGCATGTGTTCGTCCTAATCAAGCTGAACACTAGTCGCTGGGTTCCACAGTTCTCTTCCATGACCCATGGCTTCTAATAGAGCTATAACACTCACCGCATGGCCCAAAGTTCCATTCCTTGGAATCCATGAGGCCGAGAACCCCAGATCAGAGAGCAAAAGGCTTGCTGCCATCTTGGGAGTGGTCTGCCACCATCTTGGGAGCTCTAAGAACAAAGACCTACCAGTAACATCTGGTGGCCTATACAGGGATTCTCCAAAGCCTTGAGTAATATCGGACCACTTACACTTGCTATTCTGTCCTATCCTTCGTTAGAGTCGGAGGAAAATACTGGGCATCTGTCAGCCATTTAAAAATGATTAGCGTGGCTGCCGGACTTAAGACTCAGGTGTCAGGCTTTCTGGGAAAAGGCTAACAGCCCCCAACCCTTCTGAATTGGGAGCGTTGGTCTGCCTGGAACCAGCTTCTGCTTTTACAAGTTTCCTGGGGAAGCCGAGGGCCAGCTAGAGGCAGAAAGCTGCCATCCCGAACTCCTGGCATTGGCCGGTCGAGATTATGGTGCAGCTAGAAGTCTTTACTCCACAGTCGCTGATGCATGCGCCCCTACCTCTCCTTCTGACCCATACCTCCTGGGTCCCAACCACCACTTTCTTGAAAGTGTAGCCCCAAAATTCTCCTTACCTCTGAATCTACTTCCTCCGATCCCTGCCTCCTCCTAGGTACTAATGGTTCAGGCTTTCATTTCCTCTCCCAAGTATTAGAGCAAGTTGTATTTCCAAAGGGATCTGAGGAAGCTCTCCACTGTGTCCTTAGGCATCTAGGCTATGAACCCAGAGAGTCTTGTCCCTGGTGTCCCTCCCAATTCAGGTATACAGCTGTTGACATGGGCAGTTATGTGGGACCCGTTCCCCACCACCCTTGCCAGGGCCCCAGATTTGTAAATGGCTGGGAGGATTGCTCTCCCATTGTTTTAAGATGCTCTCCTCCCAATTTCTACCCAGCTTACCGGCCCTTCCCCCCTCCCCACCCCGCAATACAATCTCCAAGCCTCAACTTCTTGGCCAGGGCCTTAGAATGTGTTGGAACCGAACTCTCGATTCCCTCCTGGGCAGGGGTCGCCGCGAAGGATCACCGACACGAGGTTCACAGCAGAGAGTTATTTATTACTAGCGCGCTAGGGTCCCAAGCTCTAAGTTGGCCCTGGGACCTTGACTGCTTGTTACAGGCTGTTTATATAGGTAAACACAAGTTCAAACACAGCTTATGGCGCGAAATTCAAACAAAGCTTAAGGTGCAAAATAATTGGGTCTAGCTATGGCCTGAGCAAGGTGTCTTGTTCTAATTGGTTAGAGCAGGACCTTATGAGGTTCTTTCCTGGAGTTGTTGATTCTGGGAACTTCGAGGCAGGGTGGGACCCCCGGAATTGGCAGGGTGGGACCCCATGAGGTTGTTTCCCAGAATTGGCAGGGTGGGACCCTATCAGGGTGGGACCCTATCGAGGCAGGGTGGGACCCTATCTAGGGCCACCTGGTGCTAATTTTTTAAGTTTTATGAGGCCTAGTTTCAAATGATAACCCAGTACTTTAACAACTGAAACTGGGTCTACCACAACATAACAGATCAGGATGAAAGCGAATTGAGTAAATTAAAGGGAAGAGCATATTCCTATAGTGGCAAATGGGGGCAATGTCATTCTGCTATGTTCCCAAAATCCATCTATCAAAAGAGAAGGGAGAAAGAGAGGGGGAAAAGAGAGAGGCAGAGACACAAAGGGAGTCAGAGAGAGACAGAGAGAGAGAGAGAGAGAGAGACAGAAAGTCAAAAAGAGAGAAAGAGAAATAGTAAAGAAAAAACAGTGTACCCTATTCCTTTAAAAGCCAGGGTAAATTTAAAACCTGTAATTGATAATTGAAGGTCTTCTCCTTGACCCTATAACACTCTAATACCCACCTTGTTGTCAGTGTAAACAAGGGCATAGCTAAAAGCAATGGGGCCACTGACAACCCGTAGCCTTCCTATCAAAAATCCTTAATCCAATAACCCACAGATGGCTCAAATGCATTCAATCTGTAGCGGCAACTGCTTTGCTAGCAGAAGAAAGTAGAAGAATAACTTTTAGAGGAAAGCTCATCATGAGCATACCTCACCAGTTCAGAAATATCCTAAGTAAAAAAGGTAGCTTACTAACTCAAAAATCTTAAAGTATGGGGCTATTCTGTTAGAAGAAGATGATTTAACATTAACCACTGAAAATTCCCTTAACCCAGCAGATTTCCTAATAGGGTATTTAAATCTTAATTACCATACAAAGTTCCAACCAGACCTAGGAGGAACTCCCTTCAGGACAGGACGATGGATGGTTCCTCCTGGGTGATTGAGGGAAAAAAAACAGAATGTGTATTCAGTAATTGATAGGGAAACTCTTGTAGAAGCAGAGTTAGAAAAATTGTCTAATAATTGGTCTGCTCAAATGTGCGAGCTGTTTGCACTCAGCCAAGCCTTAAAGTACTTACAGAACCAGGAAGGGACGATCTATACCAATTCTAAGTTAATTTAGACTAAACAAAATCTTATTAATAGCAAAGGATAATTGAAATTCCAGACTTACAAGGTTTTCAATAAAAGTAAAGCTGCTAAAAGTTAACAGTGTAACATATATTATCCTAACTTCTAATCTTGTGGCCTTAGACGGTCTAGTCCCCAGGCATGAAGGAAGTTTGCTTTGGATAAAAATGGTTATCATAAAAAAAAAAAAATCTATCTCAATCCTGACTCAAAAGGTTATCTACACCCTCTAGGAACCATTGTTTATGGGAATGCACCTTGATGGGGCAACCGGTTTGTTATGAAACACTCAGGAACCCATCCTAGCTCTAGAACTCAACCCTGAGCACAAAGGCAATGTTGGGCACGCTGGTAAAGGACCACTGGAATCCAGCAGCCCAGACCCCTTTCTTTGTCGGTCAAGAAAGGCAGGAAAACAGGTGCAGGACTGCTACATCAGTGAGCATAACTAATCTGATAAGCAGAAGTCCATGGGTGGTTACGCACCCTGGAAAGGAATAAGCATTAGGACCATAGAGGACACCGTAGGACTAATGCTCATCGGAAAATGACTAGGGCTGCTAGCATCCCTATGTTCTTTTTCCAGATGGGAAACGTTTCCCCCAACGCAAAAACGCCCCTAAGATGTATTCTGGAGAATTGGGACCAATTTGACCCTCAGACGCTAAGAGAGAAATGACTTATATTCTTCTGCAGTACCGCCTGGCCACAATATCCTCTTCAAGTGGGAGAAACCTGGCCTCCTGAGGGAAGTATAAATTATAACACCATCTTACAGCTAGACCTCTTTTGTAGAAAAGAGGGCAAATGGAGTGACGTGCCATATGTGCAAACTTTCTTTTCATTAAGAGACAACTCACAATTATGTAAAAAGTGTAATTTATGCCGTACAGGAAGCCCTCAGAGTCTACTTCCCTATGCCGGTGTCCCCCTGGCTCCTTTCCCAACTAATAAGGACCTCCCTTCAACCCAAACTGTCTCCAGAGGAGATAGGCAAAGGGGTAAACAATGAACCAAGGAGTGCAAGTATTCCCCGATTATGCCCCCTCCAAGCAGTGGGAGGAGGAGAATTCGGCCCAGCCAGCGTGCATGTACCTTTTTCCCTCTCAGACTTGAAGCAAATTAAAATAGACCTAGGTAAATTCTCAGATAACCCTGATGGCTATATTGAGATTTTACAAGGGTTAGGACAATCCTTTGATCCGACATGGAAAGATACAATGTTACTGCTAGATCAGACACTAACCCCAAATGAGACAAGTGCCGCCATAACTGCAGCCCAAGAGTTTGGCGATCTCTGGTATCTCAGTCAGGTCAATGATAGGATGACAACAGAGGAAAGAGAACAATTCCCCACAGGCCAGCAGGCAGTTCCCAGTGTAGACCCTCCTGGGGACACAGAACATGGAGCTTGGTGCCGCAGACATTTGCTAACTTGCGTGCTAGAAGGACTATGGAACACTAGGAAGAAGCCTATAAATTATTCAGTGATGTCTACTATAACACAGGGAAAGGAAGAAAATCCTACTGCCTTTCTGGAGAGACTAAGGGAGGCATTGAGAAAGCATACCTCTCTGTCACCTGACTCTATTGAAGGCCAACTAATCTTAAAAGATAAGTTTATCATTCAGTCAGCTGCAGACATTAGAAAAAACTTAGTAAGTCCACCTTAGACCCAGAGCAAAACTTGGAAACCCTATTGAACCTGGCAAGCTCGGTTTTTTATAATAGTGATGAGGAAGAGCGGGCGGAACGGGACAAATGGGATAAAAAAAGGCCCTCAGGCAAGTGAACTTTGGAGGCTCTGGAAGAGGAAAAGGCTGGGCAAATCGAATGCCTAACAGGGCTTGCTTCCAGTGTGGTCTACAAGGACACTTTAAAAAAGATTGTCTGAATAGAAATAAGCTGCCCCCTCGTCCATGCCCCTTATGTCAAGGGAATCACTGGAAGGCCCACTGCCCCAGCAGACGAAAGTCCTCTGAGTCAGAAGCCGTTAACCAGATGATCCAGCAGCAGGACTGAGGGTGCCTGGGGCAAGCGCTAGCCTATGCCATCACCCTCACAGAGCCCCAGGTATGCTTGACCATTGAGGGCCAGGAGGTTAATTGTCTCCTGGACACTGATGCAGCCTTCTCATTCTTACTCTCCTGTCCCGGACAGCTGTCCTCCAGACCTGTCACTATTTGAGGGGTCCTAGGACAGGCAGTCATTAGATACTTCTCCCAGCCACTAAGTTGGGCCTGGGTAACTTTACTCTTTTCACATGCCTTTCTAATTATGCCTGAAAGCCCCACTCCTTGGTTAGGGAGATACATCCTAGCAAAAGTAGGAGCCATTATACACCTGAACATAGGAGAAGGAACACCTGTTTGTTGTCCCCTGCTTGAGGAAGGAATTAATCCTGAAGTCTGGGCAACAGAAGGACAATATGGACGAGTGAAGAATGCCCGTCCCATTCAAGTTAAACTAAAGGATTCTGCCTCCTTTGCCTACCAAAGGCAGTACCCTCTTAGACCTGAGGCCCAACAAGGACTCCAGAAGATTGTGAAGGACCTAAAAGCCCAAGGTCATGCAGTAGCCCCTGCAATATTCCAATTTTAGGAGTACAGAAACCCAACGGACAGTGGAGGTTAGTGCAAGATCTCAGGATTATCAACGAGGCTGTTGTCCCTCTGTACCAGCTGTACCTAACCCTTATACTCTGCTTTCCCAAATACCAGAGGAAGCAGAGTGGTTTACAGTCCTGTACCTTAAGGATGCCTTTTTCTGCATCCCTGTACATTCTGACTCTCAATTCTTGTTTGCCTTTGAAGATCCTTGAAACTCAACGTCTCAACTCACCTGGACTGTTTTACCCCAAGGGTTCAGGGACAGCTCCCATCTATTTGGACAGGCATTAGCCCAAGATTTGAGCCACTTCTCATACTTGGACACTCTTGTCCTTTGGTATGTGGATGATTTACTTTTAGCCACCCGTTCAGAAACCTTGTGCCATCAAGCCACCCAAACGCTCTTAAAGTTCCTCGCCACCTGTGGCTACAAGGTATCCAAACCAAAGGCTCAGCTCTGCTCACAGCAAGTTTTAAATACTTAGGGCTAAAATTATTCGAAGGCACCTGGGCCCTCAGTGAGGAACACATCCAGCCTATACTGGCTTATGCTGATCCCCAAACCCTACTAACTGTTGGATGTGCCTCCCCCTGCACTTCAGGCCATACATTTCAATCCCTGTATCTTTAACCTCCTTGTTAAGTTTGTCTCTTCTGGAATCGATGCTGTAAAACTACAAATGGTTCTTTAAATGGAGCCCCAGATGCAGTCCATGACTAAGATCTACCGCGGATCCCTGGCCTGCTAGCCCATGCTCTGATGTTGATGACATCAAAGGCACCCTTCCTGAGGAAATCTCAACTGCATGCCCCCTTCTATGCCCCAGTTCAGCAGGAAGCAGTTAGAGTGGTTGTCAGCCAACTTCTCCAACAGCACTTGGGTTTTCCTGTTGAGATGGGGGAACTGAGAGACAGGACTAGCTGGATTTCCTAGGCTGACTGAGAATCCCTAAGCCTAGCTAGGGAAAGTGACTGCATCCACCTTTAAACACGGGGCTTGTAACTCAGCTCACACCTGACCAATCAGGTAGTAAAGAGAGCTCACTAAAATACCTATTAGGCTAAAAGCAGGAGGTAAAAAAAAATAGTCATCTATCGCCTGAGAGCACAGGGGGAGGGACAGTGATCAGGATGTAAACCTAGGCATTCGAACTGGCAGTGGCAACCCCCTTTGGGTCCCCTCCCATTGTGTGGGAGCTTTGTTTTCACTCTATTAAATCTTGCAACTGCACACTCTTCTGGTCCATGTTTGTTAGGGCTCGAGCTGAACTTCCGCTCGCCGTCCACCACTGCTGAATGCTGCTGTTGCAGACCCGCCATTGACTTTCACCCCTATGGATCTGGCACGGTGTCCTCTGTGCTTCTGATCCAGCAAGGTGCCCATTGCCACTCCCAATCAGGCTAGAGGCTCGCCATTGTTTCTGTGTGGTTAAGTGCGTGTGTTTGTCCTAATTGAGCTGAACACTAGTTGCTGGGTTCCATGGTTCTCCTCCATGACCCACGGCTTCTAATGGAGCTATAACACTCACCGCATGGCCCCAGGTTCCATTCCTTGGAATCCGTGAAGCCAAGAACCCCCCAGGTCAGAGAGCAGAAGGCTTGCTGCCATCTTGGGAGCGGCCCACCACCATCTTGGGAGCTCTAAGAACAAAGACCTGCCAGTAACAGTAAGATAAGAAAGACATAAGGCTTTCTCACTAAGTTTCTATGAATTCTAAAATTCAGAATAATTTTTGTATGAGGTATTAAACATTTAGTTTATCATTGTAAATCTTTATTTTATAGCCTATTTAAAAACAGGTATATATTTAACTACAGATGTAATATATTCTTGAAAAGGAAACATAGTGTAACATTTTAGCCTGAGTGTGGACTCTGACACCAATTTACCTGGCTTCAAGTTCCAGTTTTGTTATTTATTAGCTGTGTAGCTTTAGTAAGTTACTTAACCCCTTGCTGCCTCAATAGCTTTATATGTAAAATTAAGGTAATGAAAATACCTACATTATGAGATTGCTGTGACTGGTGAACAGGTCGACATGTAAAATACATGAAACAGTGCCTGGAATATTTTAAAAGCTAGTTACATTTTAGGTGTTACTGTAATTGAAATAATCCAGAAAATTGGAATTCCCCATAAGAGAACAGTAAATATTGTCAGATTTTATATCACATAGCATAATTTTTAAAAAATTTATTTAAAAATCTACAAACAGTAAAGTTCCCTTTTTAAAAAATATACTTTCTATGGATTTTCACAAATGTGTATAGTCTTGTGACTGTCACAGGTGTGTGAACTGGAACAAATCCATTTTAAATAGGAGCTGGGTAAAATGAGGCTGAAACTTACTGGGCTGAATTTTCAGATGGTTAAGGCATTCTAAGTCACAGGATGAGATAGGAGGTCACCACAAAATACAGGTCATAAAGACCTTGCTGATAAAACAGGTTGCAGTTAAGGAGCTGGCCAAAACCCACCAAAACCAAGATGGCAACAAGAGTGACCTTTGATGGTCCTCACTGCTACACTCCCACCAGCACCATGACAGTTTACAAATGCCAGGGCAACGTCAAGAAGTTACCCTATAAGGTCTAAAAGGGGGAGGCATGAATAATCCCTACCTTGTTTAGCATATCATCAAGAAATAACCATAAAAATGGGCAACCAGCAGCCCTCAGGGCTGCATTGTCTGTGGAGTAGCCATTCTTTCATTCCTTTACTTTCGTACTAAACTTGGTTTCAGTTTGCATCGTGGACTTGCCCTGAATTCTTTCTTGTGTGAGATGCAAGAACCCTTTCTTGGGGTCTGGATCAGGACAGCTTTCCTGTAACATAACCTAAACAGGAAATAGAACAGTTTCCAATTTCCTCAACCCCCTAAACTTCTTCTTTTTTTATTTTTTATTTATTTTTTTTGAGAGGGAGTCTCACTCTGTTGCCAGGCTGGAGTGCAGTGGCGCCATCTCAGCTCACTGCAACCTCCGACTCCGGGTTCAAGCGATTCTCCTACCTCACCCTCCCAAATAGCTAGGATTACAGGCACGCGCCACCATGCCCAGCTAATTTTTGTATTTTTCGTAGAGACGGGGTTTCATCATGTTGACCGAGATGGTCTCAATCTCCTGACCTCGTGATCTGCTCCCCTCGGCTTCCCAAAGTGCTGGGATTACAGGCACGAGCCACCTTGTGCCCGACCAACCCCTAAACTTATATTGTGTTGTTTCTTTGTAATCAAACCATCTCCCTACTTCTAATCTTTGCCAACCACTGATCTGTTTCCCTATCCTTTGGTTTTGCCTTATCTGGAATGTCATATAAATGAAATAATCCAGTAAAAGATTTTAAAACCATATCTTTTGTTCAGCATAATGCATTTGAGATTAACTCAACATGTTGCATGGATCAATAGTTTGTCTTTATTCTGAGTAGTATGTCATTGTGTGGATGTACTATGGTTTTGTTTATCCATTCTCCCTGACTGACAATTGGGTGGTTTCCAGTTTTTGGTAATTATGAATAATGCTGCTGTAAATAATTATGTATAGGTTTTTGTGTGAACATACATTTTCATTTGTCTTAGATATTGAGTGGAATTTCTGGATTTTATTTTAAGTGTCTATTTAGCATTTTAAGAAACTGCCAAACTTTTCCAAAGTGGCCATCCCATTTTGCATTCCCACCAGCAGTGTTTGCAAGTTCTGGTTGCTGCATATCCTTGTCAGCTCCTGGTATTGTCAGTAGTTTTATTGTTTAAAAAAATTTTTTTTTTTAGCTATTCCAAATAAGTATATAGCTAGCATAATTTGGAACCAAGTTTGTCCATCAAACTCTTGAGACTTGGAAGAAGATACAGAATAGGGCTAGATTAAATGCAGAGCCACATAGGATCTCATAAGGAAGAGATGGAGGGACCATTAGATTTGTGAGAGCTTTGCAATTTCTGTCATATTCACTGTTATAATCTCCAGATGACTAACATAGTGTCTGGCACACAGTAATTGGGATATCTTTGTATGTTTATTGAATCATTGAAAATCAACAAATGATTGAAAGAGAAGGAATAGAAGTAGGATGGAAATAATTTTAGATTAGATTTGGTCTGAGTAATCCCAGTATATTCATGTGACACACACCTTTCTACCCGTTTAAGTCTATGTTTAGAGACATATTTCAGGGCTAATTTCTGGCTCCTTCACAGGAGAAAGAGAGCATGATATAGCAGAAGCAGCAGTAAGCAGAAAAGATTTGATGCTACTAATTTGTTGTGTGGATTTAGGAAAGTCTTCTTAACTCTCCTGAGCCTCAGCTTCATCACTGCATAATGAAAATATTTTATTATATGATAGCTAAGTTACTTTATATATTTTTTTCTGTTAATCACATCAAATCAGAAATTGGTGAGGAAGAAGCATGCCAGAGCCTTGATGGGGGAAGCATTATATATGGATACAATGTGAAGTGTAGCTCTGCAGGGAGTTGAGGGGTGAGGGTCTAAACACAGAGCTAGCTAATCACTAATTGGCAGAAAAAAACAACAACAGTAGATAAAGGTAGTTACAGGGATTTCAAATAGAGCAGCAGCATTGCAGGACTTGGGGGCGGGGCGGGTATATAAAAGGAAGTAGGCATTGAGAATACCAAATTTAGATGTTTGTAGGGTTTTTTTTTTCTTTTTTCTGGGGAGAAGCTAGCTATAGTGTCATCAATGCAAAGAGGAAGACCTGAGCCTCAGAGAAAGGAAAGTTGAGGATAGGTGGTAACAGACCACTCCAGGCCCCATGTGTGAGCTCTGGGAATTGTTCAGCCTGCTGCTTTCCAGTAGTCTTTTTCCATTATTACTCCATTACCCCACCTCTTAAAAGTTTAGATCTAGAGTTTAGCAAAAAGCCAGCTCTTAGTTGATGTTTATTCAGTTTGTACTTTGAAGGATTTTGTACACGGTACTGTCAAGTATCAGTAGAAATTTAAAAATAGTAGTCAGTCAGGCGCAGTGGCTTACGCCTGTAATCCCAGCATTTTGGGAGGCTGAGGCAACCAGATCATGAGGTCAATAGATCCAGACCACCCTGGCCAACAGGGTGAAACCCTGTCCCTACTAAAAATACAAAAATTAGATGAGCATGGTGGCACGCGCCTGTAATCCCGGCTGCTCCAGAGGCTGAGGCAGGAGAACCTCCTGAACCCGGGAGGCAGAGCTTGCAGTGAGCCGAGATCGCGCCACTGCACTGCAGCTTGGCGACAGAGTGAAACGCCGCCTTAAAACAAACAAACAAACAAATAAAAACTTAGTATACTGTCAGTCTTGATTGTGTGTTTTAAGGTATTTGACCTGTTTTGTTGTTTGTCTGATATTTTTAAAAAGCACCATGACATTTGAAAATGTATTCTGTTTCCTGTTGTGATTCTTTTAAAATATTCAGAGGTCTTGATCTCTGAGATACCTTTTTGCTACATAGATTTTAAGGCCATTTTTTTCATCATTTCAATGTTTCTAACAATTTTATTCTGAGGCAAAACACAGTTTTTCTCTAACATAGTTTAAGTTGTAAAATCAAATGTTTATTCATATTAGACTATGTTTCCAACAAGCATTCCAACATCAGTATGATGTTCTGGTTATGAGGACCCCCTACAGTAATCTTTGGAAATAGCCAGTGAAGAGTCTAAGTTCTACTTAACCCTTCAACTCATAAAAAGCCAATTAAAGACCAAGTACCCAAGATGTTATTTTCAGATTCTAATATAAAGAATTAATATTTCTGGATTTTAAAAAATTTCAATGTACTCTGCTAACTTGCCATTGTTTTTAGGTATATAGTAGTCCCCTCCTTACCCACAGTTTTGCTTTCCGCGGTTTGAGTTACCCAAAGTCAACTGTGGTTTGAATGTTTTATGGAAAATTCCAGAAATAAACAACTGATGGGTTTTAAATTTGTGTACCATTCTGAGTAGTGGGATGAAATCTGATGCCATGCTTCTCTGTCGCATTCAGGATGTGAATTATCCCTTTGTCCCATGCGTTGATGCAATATATGCTATCCTGCCTGCCTGTTAGTCCCTTAATAGCTGTTTCTGTGATCAGATTGACTGTCGGGGTATAGCAGTGCTTGTGTTCAGGGAGCCTTTATTTTACTTAATAATACTTTATTAATAATAGTTATTATTAATCTCTCACCACGCCTAATTGGTAAGTTAAACTTCATCATGGTATGTATGTAATGTATATGAAGGGTTTAGTACAATGTGTGATTCAGGCATCCACTAGGGGTCTTGGAATGGATCCAAAGTGGGGACTGTTGTACTCAACTTGGGAAACTTGTCTGTAGTTTTCAGTCAATTGCTTCTAGTTCTGGATAGGAAAACACTCTGGAATATTTTATGAGTTTGTTAGATAACACCTTAGAAAGGAAAATACATGGTTTTATGATTTAAAAAAAAGGCTTCTTAAACTAGATAACTCTTTTTGGAGGTCAGATATTTGCTCTGTTGAGAGTATCACTTTCTTTTTTTTGAAACAGTCTCACTGTGTTGTCCCAGCTGGAGTGCAGTGGTGCAATCTCGGCTCACTGTAACATCTACCTCAGCCTCCCATGTAGCTGGGATTACAGGCACAGTACCACACCTGGCTAATTTTTGTATTTTTAGTGGAGATGTATTTTAGTGTTTCACCATGTTGGCCAGGCTGGTCTCGGACTCCTGGCCTCAAGTGATCCACACCCCCCCACCCCCAGCCTCCTAAAGTGCTGGGATTACAGGCGTGAGTCACCACACCCGACCAGAGAATATAAATTTCTAATGTACTGGCAACTTGTTAGACCAGTAGAGCATGTAGGAGGGTCACCTCTTTGAAATTCAGGCACTTATATTGTTTATTAGAGCCTTTCTGTAGCCCTAAAATTAGTGATCATTTTATGCTCCATCATCCTGAAATTGAATTCAAGCCGTTAAATGTATAGTAACAAAATATATCCTTTTTTTTTTTTATATATCTTTCAGAATCATGGCGTCATGGAAAGGGATTTACTTTATACTGACTCTGTTTTGGGGAAGCTTTTTTGGAAGCATTTTCATGCTGGGTCCCTTTTTACCTTTGATGTTTGTAAACCCGTCTTGGTATCGCTGGATCAACAACCGCCTTGTGGCAACATGGCTCACCCTACCTGTGGTAAGTTACACACCAGACGAGACTGTCTGCTTGTACTAGAGTGCCCCCTACCCCTGATAGATACCTAAATGCATGGATGTTCAAGTCTCTACAGTATTTGCACATATCCTATGCACATCCTTCTGTATGCTTTAAATATTCTCTAGATTGCTTATAATACCGAATACAACATAAATGTTATGTAAGTAGTTGTTATTGTTAGGGAATTGTATTGCTTAGGGAATAATGACAAGAAAAAAAAAGTCAGTGCATTCTCAGTATAGGTTCAACCATCCTTTTTTCCCATGAATATATTTGACCCATGATTGGTTGAATTCACAAATGCAGACCCCAAGGATGTAGAGGGCTGAATGTGTTTTGCTGTGTTCCATTGGGCTTCTTAGATCTATAGGTTGGTTGGTTTTTGTTTTTTTTTTTTAACTGGGAAATTTTAGACCATTATTTTTTTCACATTTTTTTCTACCTTATTCTCTCTCTCCTCATTTTGGGAACTACAATTACATGTATGTTAGATTGGTTATCTTGTCACATATGTCACAAAAGCTCTCTTCCTTTTCTTCCCTTGTATTTTTTCCCCTGTATTTTTCATATTGAATGATTTCTATTTATCTGTTTTCAAGCTGAATGACCCTTTCTTCTGTTATCTTTAATCTGCTGTTTGTTCATCTAGTGAATTTTTATTTAAAATACTGTAAGTTCTGGAATTTATTTTGGGTTCTTTATTGGTTCTGTTACTTTCTTGAGATTTCTCGTCTATTTATTAATTATAGCCACATTTTCCTTTAAGTCAGCTGGATGATGTCTAGTACCTTTTACTCTGTTAGGGCTGGTCTTTTAGGCAAAATTTCTTCTTGCTTTTTTTTAATATAAGTATGCTTTGTTTTGTGATTGGATTGCAAGAGTAGTTGGCAGGATCTCTTAATGTTCATCCAGCAACTTGTTATTGTCTACCGTGTACCTAGCATTTTGCTAGGATGCAGTGATAAACAGGACAGATATGATCTCTGTCCTTGTGAAGATAATAGTCCTCTACCTAAAATGTCTTATCCTAATTGTCAATTTACAGAGCTTGACTAATTTCTTTTCTGGCTTTCATTTGACTAAAAATCTTTTTCTTTTAGAGGACAGAAGTTGACTTTCCCAGACCATTAATTTTTAGAGTTACATTTTAAAATTAGCTTTAATGATATGAAGCCCAGTGTTTCATTGCAACCCTAAACATACCATTTACCATAAAATACTCATTTTATGTTGTTGCTTAACCACTATCACTCTCTATTTACAAAGTGAGTATTTTTCTATATACATATATTAAGTAAAATAAGAATACTGTTCAGTTTGCATAATATTAATCATCACAAGTAGATACTTCTAAAACGTCATCTACAAACTGTATGCTAAGTAATGTTACTGTCATCGTAAAATCAGAGACATTTCCTATTGAAACATTTGACTGTTTTCGTGTCATTTATATAACTATTTTTAGTGTTTGTTTCATCATCTGTAAAATAAATTGGAGTAAATGATCTTTGAGATTTATTCTAGATTCAGAATTGTATATCTGATTGTAAAGCAAACATTCAGAGGTTAAATGATTTTTTGTAATTGTCATGTATTGTTACTATACTTCATTTTCTAAATGTCATCTGTTTTCTGTAGTATATAATCTTTTAATTATGAACCACACATTTTTGTTGAATCTTTCTGCCAAAACCTTGAGAGTTCTGAGAATTGGTAAACATTAATATAATTGTAATGCTTTTACAGTGTCCAGTCACTAATTTTTGGAGAGCGAGCATTTTCACAGACATTGCAGACAGGTATTTGGTTTCACTATTGGCTTTCCCACTTTCTAGTCATTTGAACTTGGCTAAGCTCCTTAGCCTCTCTGTAAGCTTTTGTTTCTTCATCTCTATAAAAAGGGATCTTAATACTACCTACCTATATCAGAAAGTCATCGTAATGATTAAACGAGATAATAAATATATAGCCTTTTTAGTATAATGCTTGCCATTTGGTAGATACACAGTAAATATTTGGTATTATATTAATTTTAGTTTTAGTTTTAGTTTTGCTTTTATATTTTAGGCTAAACTGGTGTTTTAAAGAAAATTCAAAATATAGTGGCTCAAATACGGTAGAACTGTACTGACTTACAGGGCCAGGCTGGCAAGGTACCTACGGTCTCTGAGGTCATCAAAGGGTCCTGATGTCATCAAGGGTTCAGATGTCTTCTATCCTGTTAATCCATCTAGCTTGGCCTCCAGCCTGGTATAATGTCCTCTTGTATTTGGTCAAGACTGGGTGACTGCCACTTCTTTGCCCCACTCTGGAGGAAGTCTAGAGCAAATGCTTTCTTTCTGTATGAGTGACTCACGTGTCTAGTACATAGCAAGTTGCACATATCACTTTTGCTTACTCAACTGGTAAGAGCAGCTAAAAACTGTAGTAGAATCTGGGAAATGTCTTTTTTTTTCTGGGCAGCCATGTACACAGTTAAAACTCTTACTCTGGAAGAAATGCTGGTATTCATAGGACAAGTTACTAAACAAATTCTGCAGTAGCTGTTTCTACTGTTATTAATATTAGTAGCATTACTATTACTGCAGAATTACATTATACACCCACAGTATTTGTACAGTTTCAATTACATACACTAAGATAGGTAAGGGAATAGTGGGCAGAGAAGAGAATGAATTGTTTCTGCTTCATATGAGATGAAATGGGAAGTATGAGTGGTTCTCTACTGAGTATGATTCTTATGTTTAAAGATAGATATTTTTAAACAACATACAAACCAATCACTTTGTCTGATGGTCAGGTAGGGTAATAGCAATGTAGTACAATTTTGGGAGAAGATTGGCCGAGCTGGACTTACTGATAGTGTAATCTTTTGAGATGCACCATCCTAGGAGATTTTCAAAGATAATTTCACCTATTCCTAACTTTTGTCTTATTAGCTGTTTGGACAGTTTAACACATAGGTAAGATTTAACTACCACAGTACTAGTAAAAAATTAGTATACATTTGGAAAACTGCTGTCACTCAGCTGTTTAGTTTACTAGTTACAGCATATCAGGCAGAGAACGTTTTTTTAGTTAAGAAATGTATAGACGTTGAATTCCTTATAGCTAGGTTACAGAAAAATTGATATCCTAGTTTTGAGATAATGAATGTCTCTGTTGAAAGAAATGGAGAAGAACTATCAAGGGTGTCTTTAATCGCCTTTTATCTCATACTTGTACAGGGAGCTAAAGGAGTTTTTAAGCAATAATAAAATATATTATTTTTAAATTCAAAGTGAATTTAATCTGAAACTTATTCTTATCCCTTATTGATGTACTTTATTTTAAGCAATCCCAAACAGTTAAAAATAATTTTCCACCAAAAATAAATTAGGATAAATGCACTTAAACTAATTATTGCTTCACAAAAATAGTCACAAAATGATCTTCTCTTTCGTTAAGTTTCTCTTGTGGATTAAAATGATTTCGTTGGCAAGATTTTTCTTGTCTTACTATTTTTAAGGAGCACATTTTCTGTGCTAAAAGAGGCATAGCAGTGAAGTGTTTTAGAATCTTAGAATTAGATGAGACTTAGAGGTCACTTTGTCTAACCTAACTCTGTGGGCAAGAATCCCTTCAAGAACAATCTGCAGGGTGACCATTCAGTCTTTGTTTGAATGTTTCTATAATTTGGAGTGCATGTCTTTGTTCCTTTCATTTTTGGACAGTTCTGTTCAACCTAATCAATACTGTAAGGGTCAAACTCAGCATGTGCTCAGAGCAGTTTTTGCTTCTCAAAATCTTAACTCTGACCAAACAGTCTGATTACTACCTGGGATTATGAAAATTACTTGGAGTTCTGTCCTTTCACCATAAATCATGCCTTAAGAATTTAGAGGTCATTTTCTAACTGTCTGCCTAGGGCACAGGTTTCTTCCACAGCCTTCTGATCTTTTGATACCATTCCAATCCTAGCATAAAACAGATGTTCAATAAACATAGATTGCTGAACGTGATTTTTGTCTGTACTGTTGCTCTTAACAAAGTGGGTGCTCAGTGTCTTGAAGAATGAGTTGGGATTGCAAAGCCTCAAGTAGCTAGAGATTTGGGTAACCAGACCTAAGCTGAACCTGAAAAGCAAAAGCAGATGTGGAGATGAGTTGTTATTACCTCAGACTAAATAAAGATCCATCAGAATGATAAATGAGAGTGAGAGCAGCAGGCATGATGGCAAAACTTTCTCTGTCATCTTGAGAGGAACCACTCTCATCTTTGTGTTTTTATACACGATGGAACACTTGGACATAGTAAGTAGTGGTATATAAAAGATCCTTGGAAAATGCTTCCATATTTCTATTAAATAATACACAGAGAAATCTTTGACCAATTAGGTAAAAATTATCAGAATTGTTACTCTTCAATATAAGAAACAATGCATTATAAAATTTTGTAAGATTTATTACTGTTGACACTATTATCTCTCTCGTATACTAGAAATAAAATAAATACGAGAATAGTGTCTTTTTTCCCAGTCTTTTAGTCTGGATTATTTGAATTCTGGAGTTCTTTATAGATATTACAACTTTATTTCTGTGTAGTATATTTGTTTTTCTGCCTTTGCAGGAGCTGTAAATAGGTTGACTGGATATGTCTCATCTGGTATTACAACTGATTAATGTGGACTTGAGATCTTGGCTGCCCAGAAGGTTATTTATAACCTTCAGGCATATTCTGATAGAATGCTGGATGTCAAAGGAGAGAATGTCATGTTATATGAGATGTTCCTAGACACCCGATCTTGGTGGTGGTGGTGGAGGTGATTTTTTTTTTTTTTTTTTTGAGACAACATTCTCTTGCCCAACTGGAATGCAGTGGTGCGGTCAGATCTCACTGTAACCTGAAATTCCTGGACTTGAGCAATCCTTCTGCCTCTGCCTCCTGAGTAGCTAAGGCTCTGGGCATGTGCCACAATGCCTAGCTTTTAAAATTTTTTTGTAGAGCTGGAGTCCTGCTATGTTGCCTAGGCTAGTTTTGAACTCTTGGCCTCAAGCGATCTTCCTGCCTGAGCCTTCCAAAGTGCTGGGATTACATGTGTGAGCCACCACACCCATCCCAGTCTTGGATTTTTAAATTTTGTTATTTTTCATAATGAAAAGCAAAGGATTGTTTGGAATCCATAGGTATCATATGTTAGAGATTGCATATATAGGGTTATATATGAGGTTTGGGATTTATAGGCTTAAGATTTTTAACTCTTGGCCAGGTGCGGTGGCTCACACCTGTAATGCCAGCACTTTGGGAGGCCGAGGTGGACGAGTCATGAGGTCAGGAGTTCAAGACCAGTCTGGCCAACATGGTGAAATCCCGTCATTATTAAAAATACAAAATATTAGCTGGGCGTGGTGGGCGGGTGCCTGTAATCTCAGCTACTCGGGAGGCTGAGACAGGAGAATCGCTTGGACCCAGGAGGCGGAGGTTGCAGTGAGCCAAGATCACGCCACTACACTCCAGCCTGGGTGACAGAGCGAGACTCCATCTCAAAAGAAAAAAAAAAAATGACATTTTTTGCTGTGGGTCCAAGCCCGGAGGACTCTGCCATGATCCTTTTTACCAGGAGGTCTTACATGTAGGTATTTCACTTTCAAGGGACTTTTTAGAGTAGGGGTTATAATTAGTTGAGCAGTTATGGACCCTTTTGAAAATTTGATGAAAACTGCAAGCATTTTACTTAACAAAAGTATGTGTACACATTGACATATCTTTATATACAGCTTAAGAGGAATACATTTTTATTGACCTCTTGGAGGCCGTCCTTCTAGGACATAATAGGTACTGGATTAAATACCCATGCTGAAAGTGAACCTCAGCTGTGGGAAAGTAACTTAATGAGGACCTATGGGATATCTGTAGCTACTTAGTCCAAATGATTTTGTATCAAGATGTTAACACCTTGACTCGGTAGCAATTTGGACATACAACTTTTCTAACTTCTTTTTACTTTCTAGTATATTTCTTTAGCTAATATTATTTTGAACCAGTGTTTTATTGATCCTATTATGTGTTTCAAAGTCTTACTGTTTCATATTTCATTTTTTTAAAAATGCTTTTTTGTTGTGAAGTATAGCAAACATACCAAAAAGTTATTAAAACACAAATGTACAATTTAATGAAAAATTTTGAGGGTAACTATCAACTAGGTCAAGAAATACAACATTGTCAGCTCTCCAGCAAGCTACCTAGACTTCCAGTCAAAACACCCTCCTTTTGGTAGAAGTAGTTATTCATCTGACTTTTAAGATAGTTATTTTCTTCTTCTTTATAATTTTAGCATCTATATAATCATCTTTAAAATATCTTAATCTTTTAGAAAGTCTTGTATATTGACATTTATTGTATATATTTTTGTTTGTTTTGCTGTCTCAAAATTATGCTTCTGTGTATCTTTCATGTTGCTATAGGTACTTGTAGTTCATCTACTTTACTTGTTGTATCATTTTTCCATTATATGAGTTTGTCTGTTGGCTTTACCTTGTTTAAGATTATCATGATATTCGCAAAGAGAACTTTTGATTCTGTACTGTATATTTGCCTTTAGATAAATTTCTCTCTTTATTAATAAGTCAAATATTAACTAGTAAATTTGTTACATGTAAATAATTTGAGAATTCAAATAGGAGTTTGAAATCAATAATCAGGTTTTATTATAAGCTGTTATTTTACTTTCAAGAACTCGTAAGTCTGTAATATATTGTTTTTCTAAATATTTCATATGTATTGTATACCTGGCCCATCAGAAAAGTGAATTAAGCAAATTCAGCAAACATTTGAACATTACTGTGTTCCAGGTATTAAGGCTTGTAGTATTTTAGTAGATGTATAGTTAATTTATTCTTTATATAGTGTCTAAGTAAGATCTATGTTTTTGTTTTTAAAACATCATAGTACAGGAGGCTATAAAGTGAACAGTTTAACTTTCTGGGATATTTTTTCCCCTGTACCCAGTGCTAATTCTTTGACTATTCTTTCTAGAAAAAAGGTAATAATGTTACATATATATATATCCTTAAAATATTACACAGTAGAATCTTGATATACTATAACCTTTTATACTTTCTTTTTACTTAATAAGGTATCTTGATTTCAAGGATAATTAGCATTTTTTAAATTAGGAAATCACAGAAACTTAAAATAGAAATAGTGCTTGATATTCTCATTCTTCTAGATAACATCACCACCCAATTTTTTATTATAGAAGCAAGGATCATGGGAAATACTAACTTTTATATATTAGAAATCTTAAGATTTATTTATAGGGCATGATAAAACTTACCTATGGAAAATCATATTTTTCTCTATATCTGTATTATTTTCTTAGGCATTATTGGAGACCATGTTTGGTGTAAAAGTGATTATAACTGGTGATGCATTTGTTCCTGGAGAAAGAAGTGTCATTATAATGAACCATCGGACAAGAATGGACTGGATGTTCCTGTGGAATTGTCTGATGAGATATAGCTACCTCAGATTGGAGAAAATTTGCCTCAAAGCCAGTCTCAAAAGTGTTCCTGGATTTGGTAGGTTACTCATACATTATTTTAAGTGGCTCATTCATTTTGCTGTAAAACTGACGTAAGCATTAAAGCAATTCCATTTTTTTCCTCATTGGGCTAAAAACAATCTCAGGTTCTTTTGTCTTTAGTGGATCTGTTATGGCAGATGACTTTATTTTAATCTCTTTTTAAAAAAATCTTACACTGAAAGAGAAAATAAACTATTCTCAAGGAAATGGATATATAGTATCTGAGGACCACCACATTGAAGGATATGAATTAATAGTTTAGTAACTTTTTATTGCAGGTAGTACTTGTGATTTTGGCCAGAAACTGGTCTGTGCTGATAAACTACTTGACATTGACGGATTGATTGATATTCGTGTAGTAAATATTAATTGAATACCTAGGTTCCAAGCATTCATTATACTAGGTGCTAGTACTTTCTGAACTTCCCCAATCTATAACTTTAAAATTTTTTAAAAGTCTTTTTACTTTGCTTGTATAATATAATATTAAAGTTCCTGGAAATGTTTATTTTAAATGGCTGGGAATACAACATGTGCCTTGTGTGTTGCAGAAGTAGGGATATTTCAGCATTGCATGTTAAAAATAAATGGCCTCCTTTCTCAACTTACTACTTAATGTGAAATAAGGAAGGGGACAGATTATAAATATATTCAAATCAGTTATTCCCATGGGTATATGAAGTACCCACTGTATCCTCCTGACAGCCTCATTAATTACATTTATACTTCTGTGGTTTACCTAGGTAACACTTCTTACTTATTTAAATTATGTACTCTCTTAAACCATGCCTCTATTAGTGTACTGACATGGTTTATGATTTGTGAGGGCAAAGGGCAGGCCCTCACAGGATAGACTAGTAAGGTGTTTGTAGTTGATTTGCTGTTTTTTGTTTTTTGTTTTTTGTTTTTGAGATGGAGTCTCGCTCTGTCACCCAGGCTGGAGTGCAGTGGCGCTATCTCGGTTCACTGCAAGCTCCGGCTCACTGCAAGCTCCGCCTCCCAGGTTCATGCCATTCTCCTGCCTCAGCCTCCTGAGTAGCTGGGACTACAGGTATCCGCCACAGCGCCCGACTAATTTTTTTGTATTTTTAGTAGAGATGGGGTTTCACTGTGTTAACCAGGTTGGTCTCAATCTCTTGACCTTGTGATCTGCCCACCTCAGCCTCCCAGCGTGCTGGGATTACAGGCTTGAGCCACCGCACCTGGTCAACTGTTTGTGTTTTAATTGCCTTTGTACTTATAGCTTTATCTTTCTCTTTGCCGCTTTTCCAATATAGTGATTTCAGGGTAGTCAGATTTCTTACATGGCAGCTGGCTTTCCCTAGAGAACAGTCTCACTTGAGAACCAGCAAGAAGCTACAAGGTATTTTATGACCTAGCCTTAGAATTCAAACAGCATCACTCCTACCATATGTTATATTGGTGGAAGCAGTTACTATCCTCAAAGATTCTAGAGGACGGAGCATAGACCCCATAGATTGAAGATGTGTCAAAGATGTCAGTATTTAAAAACTGCCACATCCCTAAGAGGACTGATAAATATAAAAGAGAAGGCACATATTACCAGTAGCAAGATTGATTCTACATGAGATATACTAACAGGATATTAAGAATAACATTATGCCAATGACTTTAAAAGTGTATATGAGATTTTAAAAATACAGAAAAATGCAACTGACAAAATCTGACATCAACAGAAAATGAAAAAGCCACAGTTATGTGTCTAATAGAGATTGAATCCATAATTAAAAGTCTTCTTACAGAGGTTTCTGAAGGACAATGGCACCTGTGTATTTTTCTTCACCCTAATTGTGAAAAATGTATGAAATCAAGCAGGAGAGGAAAGAAAACCATGTATCACCTATCTCTTTTAGTATGAGAAGACAGATAATGCCATAAGCTTTCAATTGATTTATGAAGAGAAGTAAATTCCAAAACATTTCCTTCTGCCCTCCCATCTTTACAAATTTAAGAGTGCTAAGAGTGGAGAGAAGAAGATTAAGAGTAGAATGGCATGCACCTGGGGCTTGCCGGCAATTCTGTCCCTTCTAGTGGTAGAGCATTGTGTGCATGCGTGTGTTCACCCCCCAGGGTAAAAAAAAACTTGCCTTCCCAGCATTCTTGCTTCCAGTAAAGCCACACCAGAGCATCCACAAACAGCTGCAGCCTAGGCCAGTGAGGCACTCAGTAGACACCACTGATGTTGATGAAAGCTGAAGAAATCATATGGAGTCTATATTACTGTTGTTGCACGGAACCAAAGTCAAAGCGTCCTGTCCAACTGAGACTATACAGCATATCTACAGGAAAAGGTTTTTCCATATAAAAGCTATATCATAAAATTGGAAAAAGTGGCTGTTCCATTGTATGCACAGATACCAGTGTAGGGACACAGGAAATGTGAAAAAGCAAGGAAACTTGATACCTTCAAAGGAACGCAAAAATGCTCCAGTTAATATACCCCAAAGTAAAGGAAACCTATCAAATGCTTGAAAAGGAATTCAAAATAAAGATCTTAAGGAAACTCAGCAAAATACAAGAGAACACAGATAAAGGATTCAGCACAATCAGGAAACAATTCATGATCTGAATGAGAAATTCAGGAAAATGGTAGGTATCATAAAAAGAATCAGAAATCTCAAAACTGAAAAATTCAGTAAATGAAATAAAAATAAAATCAAGAGCTTCAACAATAAACTAGATCAAGAAGAAGAAAGAATTTCTGAACCTGAAAACACGTGTTTTCAAGTAACCCAGTCAGATCAAAATAAAGAATGAAGAAAGCTTACAGAACATGTGGAACACCATTAAGTGATCAATTTTTGCATCATGGGAGTTGGAGAAGAAGAGGTGAAAAAAGGCATTGAAACCTACTTAATGAAATAATAGCTGAAAACTTTCCAAGTCTTGGGAGTGATATGGACATCCAGATACAGGAAGCCCAATGATCTTCAAATAGGTTGAACCTGAAAAGGGCTTCTCCAAGGCATTTTATGGTCAAGCTCTCAAAAGTCAAGAGAGAATTCTATAAACGGCTAGAGAAAGGTGTCAAATCACATAAAAGGGAATCCCCATCAGACTAATGGCAGATTTCTTAGCAGAAACTTTACAGACCAGGAGAGAATGGGATGATATATTCAACGTGCTGAAAGGAAAAACTGCCAGCCAAGGATACTATAACTGGCAGTGCTATTCTTTAGAAATAAAGGAGAAATAGTCTTTCCCAGACAAGTGAAAATGAGGGAATTCATCATGACTAGACTGACTCTAAAAGAAATGATTAATTACTTCTGCATCTGGAGTAAAAAAATGATATCTAATTATTATGAAAACATGCAGATAAAACACACTGATAGAACAGATATGTAGATGAAAAAGAGAAGGGACTCAAACATTAACACTACAGAAAAATCACCAAATTGCATAGATAAAAACAATGAGACAGGAAGAAAGGTACAAAGGATATACAAAATAACCGGAAATCAATTTAAAAGTAGTGGGGATAAGTGCTCACATATTAATAACCTTGAATGTAAAGCATTTAAATTCCCCAATTAAAAAATATAGACTGGCTGAATGAATTTTAAAAAAAAGACAAAGCAGGACCCAACTATATGCTGCCTACAGGAAACTGACTTCACCCATGAAGATACACATAGACTGAAAATGAAGGAATTGAGAACGAAATTCTATGCACATGGAAACCAAACATGAGCAGGAGTAGGTATAGAGTATCAGATGAAATAGACTTCAAGTTAAAAAAAGAAAAAAACCCCACAACATAAAAAGTGACAAAGAAGGCAATTATTAATATATAGTGATAAAGGGATCAATTCAGCAAGAGGATGTAACAATAAAATACACACACACACACGCGCTAAACACCAGAGCCCCCAGATATATAAAGCAAATATATCTATATTTAGACCCCAATATAGTAATAGTTGGGAACTTCAACACCTCACTCTCAGCAACAGATAGATGATCCAGACAGAAAATCAATCAAGACATATACTGGATTTAAACTGCACTATAGACCAAGTGGACCTAACAGATATTTAAATAATATTTCATTTAACAGCCACAGAATATACATTATTTTCATCAGTTCATGGAACATTCTACAGGACAGATCATGTGTTAGGCCACAAAACAAGTCTCAGCAAATTTTAAAAAATTGAAATTATGTTAAGTATCCTGTCAGACCACAATGAAATAAAGTTAGACATTAATAACAAGAGGATATTTGGAAACTGTACCAATGCTTGGAAATTAAACATGCTTCTGAATGACCAATGGGTCAGTGAAGAAATTAAGAAGGAAATAAAAAAAATTTGAAGCAAATGAAAATAGAACATAACATACCAAAACCTATAGGATACAACAAAAGCAGTAGTAAGAGTGCAGCTTATAGCAGTAAATGCCTACATCAAAAAAGTAAAAAGATTTCAAATAAATCACCTGATGCACCTCTATGAACTAGGAAAGCAAGAACAAACCAAACTGAAAATTAGCAAAAGGAAAGATTAGAGCAGAACTAAACAAAATAGAGACTGAAACATATGAAGGGTCAGTGAAACGGAACGTTGATTTTTTTGGAAAGATAAATAAAACTGATAAACCATTAGACTAAGTAACAGAGAGAAGATGAAAAAAAAAATTAGGCCAGGTGCAGTAGCTCATGCGTTTAGCACTTTGGGAGGCCAAGGTGGGTGGATCACCTGAGGTCAGGAGTTGGAGACCAGCCTGGCCAATATGATGAAACCCTATCTCCACTAAAATACAAAAA
Source organism: Theropithecus gelada (assembly GCF_003255815.1). Taxonomy (NCBI): domain Eukaryota; kingdom Metazoa; phylum Chordata; class Mammalia; order Primates; family Cercopithecidae; genus Theropithecus; species Theropithecus gelada. The sequence goes on from NC_037681.1 coordinate 50,917,658, forward strand.
TTAGGCGGGCGTTGTGGCAGGCACCTTTAATCCCAGCTCCTTGGGAGGCTGAGGTAGGAGGATCGCTTGAACCCAGGAGGTGGAGGTTGCAGTGAGCTGAGACTGCACCACTGCACTGCAGTGTGGGTGGCAGAGCCAGACTCCATCTCAAAAAAAATAAAAAAATAAAAAAATTTGAAATGTAATAAAAAATTATAAATGTAATATGAGATATTACAACTGATACTACAGAAATAAAAAAGATCATTAGAGAATATTATGAGTTACTATATGCCAGCCAATTGGAAAACATAGCAGAAATTGATAAATTCCTGAACATATAAGCTATCAAGATTGAAATAGGGAAACATAGAAAACCCAAACAGATCAATAACAAGTAATGAGATTAAATCAATTATTAAAAACATCTCCCAGCAAAGTAAAGCTCAGGATCAGATGGCTTTACTACTGAATTCTACCAACCTCCCCTGAACTTTTTTTTTTTTTTTTTTTTTTGAGATGGAGTTTGGCTCTGTCGCCCAGGCTGAAGTGCAGTGGTGCGATCTTGGCTCACTCAAACCTCCACCTACCTGGTTCAAGCGATTCTTCTGCCGCAGCGTCCTGAGTAGCTGGGACTACAGACACGCGCCACCATGCCCAGCTAATTTTTGTGTTTTTAGTAGAGATGGGGTTTCACCGTTTTGGCCAGGATCTCTTGATGCTGTGATCTGCCTGCCTCGGCCTCCCAAAGTGTTGGGATTACAGGTGTGAGCCACTGCGCACCCGGCCTTTTTTTTTTTTTTTTTTTTTTTTTTTTTTGACAGAGTCTGACTCTCATACATGCTAGAGTACAGTAGCATGATCATAACTTACTGCAGTCTTGAACTTCTGGGCTCAAGTGGTCCTTCCACCTCACCCTCCTCCTGAGTAGCTAAAACTGTTAATACAAGCTTGCACAATGATGCCTGGCTAATTTTTTTAAAAATAAAACTTTAGAGCCAAGCATGTTTAGTCAGGATCTAGACACCACTAAATGTTCTCTTTTAATGTTATATATACTGTTTTAACAGGCTTGGCTGGTCTACCTTCAATTTATTTAAGAACATGTATTATAAAACTATGTAAACAAAAACCTTATATCACTGTGTATGGATCATGCTAAAGTAAACCGCTAATCATTTTAAGAAATCTTCTCTTGGATAAATGGTTTGTACTTCTTAATCATGGTCCATCTTAAATTAGATGTCAAAAAAAATTTGAATAATTCAATTTGGGTATAATTTCAGGAGAAGGAAAAGGTAAAAGAATCTCTAATAATTTGTTATTATGTGCTGTGTGCAGAATACTGTGTAAGGGATTTTATATACATTATCTTATTTAAAGGTCACAACTGCATATCATAACATAATCCTCTTAAAGAAAATGGAGTTTAAGAATGTTAAATAATTTGCCTTGTTCCACATAGATACTATGGAGTGGCAATAAATTATGAAACCGGGTCTATTTAGTTCTAGAGTCAAGGCATAAAAATATTTAATTTTAAATAAAATGTTTAATTACTTAAATTTTTATGTATTATAACTAACAGGTACATTGTACAAAATCAAAAGCTACAAAGAGTTGTATACAGAAAATAAAGTTTTGTCTCATCCTGGCTCTGTAGTCATTCGGTTTCCCCAAAACAGTTGTTAATAGTTGTTTTCAGAGCTATTCCATGCATGAACAAGCAGATTGTTTTCTTCCACTTAATTTTGTTAAATAGAAATGGGTGTAACAAAATACATATACTGTTCTTCATATTATTTTAAAAGTATTTAGCAATATATGTTGGAGATTATTCCATGTCAGTGTATCTATTGCTGCATTATTTTAAAATGATATCATAGTATTTAAGGATACATGATATTTTTAACCCATCCACTGTTTAAATTTTTCCAATCTTCAGCACTTACTAATAATGTTGCAGTGATTTTCTTTGTCTATGCAGTATTTCACATAAAACTAAATTTATCAGCAAGAGTTGAAACCTGGATCAGAATATGAGAGATATTGTCCATATCCATCCATAGGGATTAAATCAATTTATATTTTAAACAATGATATATATGCTGTTTCATTACACTCTCAAAAACATGGTGCTATGAAATACCTGGGTCTTTGTCAAACATAGTTAGATAAAGAAGATATTTCAATGTAGGTTTATATTTATTTTTCTTTCTTTTCCTTTCTATTTTTTTTAATTTTTTTTTTTTTTGAGACAAAGTCTGCCTCTTGTCCCCCAGGCTAGAGTGCAGTGGCGCAACCTCGCCTCCTGGGTTCAAGCAATTCTCCTGCCTCAGCCCCCCAAGTAGCTGGGATTACAGGCGCCTGCCACCACGCCCAGCTAATTTTTGTATTTTAAGTAGAGACGGGGTTTCACCATGTTGGCCAGGCCGTTCTTGAACTCCTGACCTAGTGGTTCGCCCGCCTTAGCCTCCCAAAGTGCTGGGATTATAGGCGTGAGCCACCACCCCCGGCCATATTTATTTTTCTTAAAGGTGATGAGGCTGGACATTTTTCTGATCAGCACGGGAGTTTTTACCCGCTCCGTTTCCGACCTGGGCGGGTTCACCCCTCCTTAGGCAACCTCGTGGTCCCCGGCTGCAAGGAGGTCACCATATTGATGCTGAACTTAGTGCAGACACCTGATAGGCATAGGGCACTACAACCCAGAACTCCTGGACTCAAGCAGTCCTCCAGCCTCAGCCTCCCAAGTAGCTGGGACTGCAGGCACGCGCCACTGCGCCCAGCAGAGGCTGGACATTTTTCTATTGGAATGTTAGTCTTTATCCTTTTGGGTTATACGAATTCTCAGTAGAAATATTAACATTTTGTCTGGGGTGAGTTGCTAATATTTCCTCTGTCTTTTGTCCTTTTTCTTTGTTTAGGTTATTTTTTTTTCTAGTGGAAATACTGTTTTTGTGCAAACTGATTAATCTTTTATGTCATCTGGATTTTATAGCAAACTTAGCTTTTCCATCATGCTTTTATGGTTTCACTTGCCATGGTTATTCTGGTCTAAGCTAGGAGAGCTGGGCATGGTAATTCCAGCTTTTTGGTTGGCTGAGGAGTTGAGCCCAGGAGTTTAAGGCTACATTGAGCTATGATTGTACCACTGCACTCTAGCCTGGGTGGCAGAGTAAGACCCTGTCTCTTAAAAAAAAAAAAAAAGTTATTAAACAAAAAAATCTAGAGGAAAGGGACTTCTTGTTTATCGCCCCAAATAGCTACTCAGCCCAGTACTCTTTTCTGAATAAGTAATCTTTTCTTGATTAGTTTGAAAATGTCACATTTTATCAGGTTTTATTTTATTATGCATAAGTACCATGCTGTTTTATTTACCATACCCTTCTATTACTTTTAATGTATTACTTATATTCAATAAAATTAACCAGTTTTAAATTGCATATCGTCATGTAACTCACAACAGATGAGTTAGTTGTATCCTTGTGCCCTTTTGCACCCAAACCCCTAGATAATATGGTAAATGTGTCTTTAACTTTCTAATTTACTTCCATACAATTTTTCCCATTTTACATTTTTACCAGTAATGTAAGAGAGAGTTCCAGGTGTCCCATATCCTTGTCAGCATTAGGTATTATCAGTCTTTCTGACTTCAGCTATTTTTGTGCCTTTGTTGTGGCAACAATTTTTCTTTTAAGACTAGGGATTTTGATCCTCTTCTCATGTGCTCATTGGCCATTCATACAGCATGTTTTGTGATAGTTCTAGTCGTATATTTTCTCCTTTATGGGTTGTTTCTTCTTTATTGCTCTATAAGAGTTCTTCGAAAATTCTGGATATAGGCTCTTTATAGATATGATTTTTGCAATTTTTTACCCCAGACTGTGGTTTGCCTTTTTACTTTTTTTAAACCTGTCTTTCAAAGAGCAAACTTTATCTTCATGAGGTCTTTTTAATCCATTTCTTCTTACTGTTCTTTCATTGTCTAACCTTGTGTCACAAATATTTTCTCCTCCCAAGAAGTTTAATGGTCTTACTTCTTAACTTTATGTATGACCCATTTTGATGCAATTTTTATTGTGAGGCAGGGTCAAGGTTTATTTTTTTCCTATACAGCTTTCCAGTTTTCCATCAGCTTTTATTGAAAAGTCTGCCCACTATCCACTGAACTAACTTAACGCCTTTTTTTGAAAATTAGTTGTCCGGTAAGTGTTATTTCATCAATATCACACTGTCATGATACTGTAATTTTATAGCAAGAATTGAAATCAACAGTTATTTTAAATTTTTTTTCAACTATTTGAGTATTTTTCCTCTCTATTAAAATTTTAAAATAAGCTTGGTAATTTCTTCAAAAAATCCTCAAGATTTTTATTGTGATTTAATTCAATCTAATTTCCCTTTGCAGTACTTGTAGTTTTTCATATAAAGGTCTTTCACAACTTGCATTTGATTTGTTTCTGCATATTTTTGATTCATGCTATTTTGGAGTTGTTTTAAATTTGTACTTTCCAGTTGTTTGCTGCCAGTTTATAGAAATGCAGTTGAGTTTTGTATCTTGCAACTTTTCTGAATTCAACTATTCTGCCTCGTTTGTGGGTTCCTTAGGGTTTCTATATTCATAATCACATTGCTTGTATGTAAATATTATTTTAATTTTAATATTCAACTTCTATACCTTTTTTTTTTTTTTTTTTTTTGCCTTACTACAGTGGCTATTCTTTTAGTAAAATGTTAAGTAGAAGTGTTGAGAGCAGACATCCTTGCCATGTTCCTGATCTTAGGTAGAAAGCCTTGAGCCTTTCACTGTAGAGTATAATGCTAACTGTAGATTTTTCACAGATGCTCTTAATTAGGTTGAGGAGTTCCCTTCTATTCCTGATTTGCTGTGACTTTTATCATAAAATGGTGTTGAATTTGGTTTTAATGCTTTTTCTGTATCTATTAAAATGATAAGATGAGTTTTCTCCCTTGTTCTATTAATATGTTAAATTGCATTGATTAATCTCTGATGGTAAACTAACCTTACATTTCTAGGATTATCTCCACTTAACTTTTTTATATATTGTTGGATTCAATATGCTAATAGCTTTAAAGAGTTTTTATATCTGTGTTAATTAGGGATTTTGTTCTTTTTTCTTGTGAGATACATATCTGTTTGTGATCTCATAAAATCAGATGGTCAGTGTTCTCTCCTTGCATGTTTTCTGTTAAGAGTTTGTATAGGACTGATGTTATTTCCTTTTTAAATGATTAAAGGAATTCACCAGTGAAGCCATCTAAGCATGGAATTTTCTTTAGTGGGTGTCTTTTTAATTACAAACTAAATTTTTTGAGTTGTTATAGAATTCTTTACTTCTGTTTCTTGTAATTTTTCTTTTCAAGAAATTGTGTTATCTAAGTTGTCAAACTGAAGTGTCAAACTAAGGCATCAAGTTGTTAATAATATTTTGTTAATTTTTTAATGCTTAAAGAGTCTGTAGTTAATCCCCTCCTTTATTTCTCACTTTTCTTGTTCAATCTGGCTGGAGTTTTGTCAGTTTTTTTGATTTGCCCCTCTCCCCTAAAATAATCAGCTTTTGGTTTCATTGATTTCTTCCCCTTCCCTCATCAATCTGTGTTTTTAGTTTTACTGATTTCTATTCTTATCTTTATTATTTCCTAACTTTTATGTTCTCTGGGCTTAATTTGCTTTTTAAAAAGTTTTTTAGTTTCTTGACATTGAAGCTTAAGCCTTTGATCTGATACCATGTTCCTTTTTTAACACCGGTGTTTAGGACTATACATTTTCTTTCAGCACTGCTGTAGTTGTGTGTTGTATCCACATATTTTTCTGTGGACTGCCTTTAGCCCGAGGCTGAAAGCTTTGGAGAAGGGAACATACTCTTAGAGCTTTCCATCTTCCTTCTTGCAAGTGAACATGAACTCCCACCAGTCTGTCTGCTTCTGCTCCCTCTCTAGTACCTTCTAATGATTACCTTTATCTTATATCCAAATTTTGTCATTGCTTTCTACAGAGACAATTTGACCGATAGAGTCTTAACTCCATCATGCTAGAAAATGGAAACTGCTTAAGGACTTTTTTCCTTTTTAACTGTTAAGAAAAAGATTCCTGAAGCATAGGATTTTAGACTTGACATAAAATTTAGAGATTACTTAGTTTCTCTCTGTGCAATACAGGAATCATCCCTGACTCATTCTTTCTTCAATTAGTTACCAAATCCTAGTTTTTCTCAAAATATAAAAATATTCTCTTGCCAATTATGCTGTTAGTAGCTTCCAGGTTACAGCTGAGCTCCTGATAGCTTGGTCCTTTGGATTATCCTTCCCTTCCTTCAGTCCCACCCTTAAATACCCAGTAGGGCTAGAGTCTTCTCAACTTCCTCTCTGTGTGTTACTTCTATCAGCTTTGAATACCTGATGTATGTCCTGTGCCTAAGGGATTATTCTCTTGTTTATCCTGAGGCCCACTTTGGATATTGGTTTATGAAGGTGGATACACTCTCCTACCCCTTACCTTACAGAAATTCATATTAGACTTATGGTCCATAATCTCTTTCCTTGACCACTGAGTGTTTATTTCTCCTACTCTGTACTGGTATAGTCATTTTTATCATTCCAAACCTGTCCTTCTGCAAGACAAGAGGAAAATTCGTCTTGAGCCCCTATTTAAGTATTTCAGTCTTAACTTTTCCATTTGTTTATTTTCTTTTCTTTCCTGAGTTATAAGCTATTTATAGAGTACCTTACCCATTGTAGGCTCTTAACTATTTGTAAGCTTGATAGGATTTCATGACAATGCAAGCTACTAATGGGAACAGATTTTGGATTGGAGAAAAAAAGATTTTAGAATCTCGAAAGCAAACAAATACAGAGTAATTTAATCAAGGCATAAATGTAAACAGCAAACAAAACAGCATGTTTGCCAATGAGAGTTAAAAAGGGAATTAAAGTTGGAGTTTGTAGGAGGAAATGATAGGGAAAAGAATGGATGCATTGTAGTGGTCAACTATATACTGTTTGAGACTATACCAGTTTTAACTTGTTGACAATTTGGTGTAATTTTAGGGAGTGTATTTAAGATTGCTGTTCACATTTTTTTTTCCAAATAAATGTTTGCTTACCAGATGTTTAGAATATAATTATCTGGTCTATTTAATTCTTGTGCAAATGACTAAAGGAAAACACTGTATCTGTAATGCCAGGTTGGGAAATGGATGAGAGTTTAGAATAGAAAGTTCTTTTCTTAAAGTATAAAAGCAACAGACCTATGTAACAGGGTAGGAAATAAATCATTATGAGGATTTAGATTTTAGGTCAAGTTATAAAGAGTTTGTTAAATTAACTAAACTGTTTAGAATTTATTAAGATACACAGAATGGATTTTAAGAAAAAATGTTTCGTAGAGTTCAACTCTCTACCATCTCTCTGATGGTACTGCATATGTAGATTTTTACTTTTAGCCAATTTTATGACCACTTAATAACTAGTGAAATGAAATATTAAACTTAAAACTGTCATAAAAAGTCCATTTGCCTAGTGATTTTGTGCCAGGAAATGCATGTGCCAATTGTACGTACCCAACTCATGGCTTCTTGGTTTCTCTGGATCATTAATCACTCTAGAGTGAGAAAAGAGTTTGAGCCTTTTAGAAAGCATGAAAAGGAGAGTAATATTAAAGAGATAGTGATTTAAAACCTGGCCAAGTCATGGATTAAGCCAGAAATGTTCCTGATATGACCTCATGATTTCATATTAAATTGTTATGTAATTCTGGAATTCTAAAGCATTACATTCTGCAATGTAGTGTAGTGGTGAAAACTAGGAAAGTCACACATTGTAATATATCTGAATTATTCAGAGTGAGATAAGAGAGAAGCCAGCAGGAACAGCGTGGCCTCTGATGAATGCTTTCATCCATTCTCAGTTCTCCAAGACATACGAAGACTGTTACTGCATATGTAGAAGTTCCTGTAGTGGTCTGCTTTCACAGGATAATGGAAACTGATTAGGAAGCTGTTCAGAAGTTCAGCCTGCCAGAATATAAACTGCCAAAATATTAAATAATTTTTTTAGTCAAATCTGATGAAATGATTAGAATTTTATTTTACATGCTGTTGGTATTTTTACATATGAATTTTTCTTTTTAAAGATCCTGAATAAAAACAACTCAGTTACAATGTGGTGTTTACCTTTTTAGTACACTATAGGAACATGATTGTAATGCATGCTGCTGTTAACATTAAAGTGGTTCAATATAGTGATATGGGAATTGGAAAGACTCATGTGGTCAGATTTCCAGTTTGATCTGTAGTTTATTGATGTATTTATAAACATTATAAATTTGTGTAAATAAATGTGCCATTGCCAACACAGTTTTAAGAATTACTAAATTTATTGAAGTCACCTTAATTTTATTTACTATCATATGTTAACCACAAATAATAGATGTCTATTTGACATATTTAAAATTTGTAATGCCTAACTTTACCTCCTGTGAGAAAGAAACTTTACCCCCTTTCTTACCAGCTTCCTCCTACTTAAAACAGACTTTCACTAAAATTAGAACAAAGTCATGAATATTTTCGACTCTATCCAGTTTGGTGGCTTCTTTTTTTAATTCAACACAATTTCATGCTGCTCTCCTGCTCATAACAAGAAGAATAAGATGAATGGATTCATCTTATTGATGAATCTGTTAAGATGAATCGATTCATCTTATTGGTGATTTTGTGCCAGGAAACGTACATGCTAGTTGTCCCTTCCCAAACTGTAGAAGACGCCCCATGGGACTCAGTAACACTCCACTCCTGCCAGTTCCTTTAGTGCAATCATAGGCATCAGTTTTGGTACCTACATTAGGCAAAGGTGCCTTATTACCCAAAAGTAACAACAGCTCGAGCCTTCCTGGAATGAATCTCTGCAGCTAGTGTGTTTGAAGCTCCACTTGTGACTCTTTCTTCAAAGAGGGCTTCTAGTCAAGGATTCCTGGCTACTTATTAACTATACTATAGCTATTACTGTCACAGCAAACTTTCTGATGTCCTGGCCTTCTTTATTGCATTTATTAGATTATGATATCCTATTAACTGATCATATAAAACTTCACAACAGCCTTCTTCCCCTGTGTTATTCCACATATTAACAACTAAAGGCCAGAAGTAGGACTTTACTAATTTTAACAGTGAACCACGGTGATGCACACATCCTATGACAGAGGATGAAAATACTTGATACTGGCTTTCTCAGCCTCCTGTCAGCAGGGATGGTTGTTTGAGCCAGTCTAACCAAAGGGTCTTATGGGAGAGTCTTGGAGTCTCTGCGAAAGATATTCCTCCTTAATAAGATGAAAGAAGTCAGTGAAGGGCCAGTGCCACTCCTATTCGGCTTGTGGTCGGTATTGTGTTAGCACCTGAGGCTTGCAGCTTTTGCAAACATTCCCTCAAAGAGGGGGAGGTCCTCAGACATCACGAGGATGGCATAGTAGAATGGGAGATCCCGGCTCCTGAACTTAGCGTTGGGGCCAGACTTTATTTTATGTGAGAAGCGTAAACCCAAATTGTTTATATGACTTTTAGATTAGTATTCTGTTATTTATAGCCAAAAGCATCCTGATGTAACTTGCTTTCCCCTATTTCACCAAGCCATGAGAAATGTATCCATTGTTTGATTTACTCATTCAGTAAATTTTATTAATGCTAGTCATGAATGAAAATTTTTATGAAAACCATCAAGTAAAGTAGAATATATTAAACATATTTTAGTTCTGTTGCCTGGAAGACACACATACATCTCTGCTTATTTTTAGATGTATAACAAATTATTTCATTTTAGCAATTCTACTGGCATTTGAAACATAAGTTTTAGTAATTGTTGATTTTGTAGTTTTGGTTGCCAGCATTGCTTGGCCGAGATGAGTTTTAATGCATGGCCTGGTAAGTAGTGGAGATATACTTTTGTTGACGAAAAGAGTCAAACTCTGTAAAATATTTGAAGAGATTTATTCTGAGCCAAATGTGACTGACTATGGCCCGAAACACAGCCCTCAAGAGGTCCTGAGAACATGTGCCCAAAGTGGTCGGGGTACAGCTTGGGTTTATATATTGTAGGGAGCCATGGAACATCAATCAAATACATTTAAGAAATACATTGGTTTGGTTCAGAAAGGCAGGACAACTTAAAGCAGGGGCTTTCAGGCTATAGGTAAATTTAAACATTTACTGGTTTACAATTGGCTGAGTTTATGTGAGGACCTGGGATTAATGGAAAGGATTGTTTAGGTTAAGGTAAAGGATTGCTGAGACCAAGTTTTTTTGTGCAAAGGAATCTCTCAGATAGCAAACTTCAGAGAGAGAGAGAGCAGGTTGTAAAATGTTTCTTATCAGATTCAAAAAGGTGTCTGGCGCCTAGTTGATTATCTCCTAGATCTGGAAAGAAAGGAAGTAAAACAAAGGGTGATTGGGATTCTCTATAGAATGTGGATTTTTCCCACAAAAGACTTTTCAAGGCAATTTCAAGGTATGGCAAGGTAATATATTTTGGGGTAAAACATTTTGATTTTTTTCCCTTGTTATGCCTGAGTAAGACTGGAAAGTAAGTCACAATATACAGGGTTAAACAAAGCTCATGTGATGAGAATTTATGGTTTGTAGGGCGTGATTCCCTAGATCCCTTAGAAAGGAATTTGGGCAAGATAAAAAATTAGAGCTTAGTCCTTACTTTCTTCCATTGGGAAGAAAAGAAAGGTTCAATTCATTTAAATCATCTGCCAGGCAGTTTACCAGGATTACCCTTCTTTCTAGAATGACATTGAGAACTAAGTAATTTTTTAGGATGGCACTGAAATCTAAGTAACTTAACTGAAGCTTTTGTTTTGAATATGTTAGCTGACTTCTGAATAGAGCTCAAGCCCTGAGCTGTGTGAAGTTGACAGTTTCTTTGGCCAGGAGAAATGGCTCGGAGCTTTAAGGTTATCTAATCAATCACTTACTGACATTAATGCAATTGGTTACCTAAATTGGATATCCTGTTGATGTGTACTATTTCTAATACCTCAGCAGATTTACATTGCGTTAGGCTGCTAGATATCCCAGATGTGAGCTAGGAAGCGAATTTCACCTCTACTACTTTTAGTACCCTCAGGTCTGCTGAAAATTGAGGAATTCCTTTGCTTAAATTAATAATTACATTCTAAAATTATCTGAAAGACATGCTTTTATAACGGTAACTTCAGTAGAAAGAAATACAGAATTGGAGAGAGATTTAGGGTTTTGAATCTACTTTGTATTTGGTGGAAAAACACAAATGAAATAAATCATATAATAATCAGTTTTGAACCAACTTTGAAACGGCAGTTTGCAATAATAATAGAAAAGATATGCAAGATGAACCCAACTGTATCTCAAAGTTGGTAACTTTAATAGATAATTTGACTCCAGTGCCTTCTTTGTTGTTCTTTGTCTTGTGGCTAAGTATCTGTAAATTGTGCAGGTATTTTAAAAGAGAAAGGCAACATTGTAAGACCTGGGGGGAAAATGAATTAGCTGTTTTATTTATTATATATGTCATTGAAAATATATGGCTTTTCCCCATTTATTTCTTATAACAAATCTTACAGAAAATATTTTCTTTATGCTTGAAGTCAGATGTTTCTGAGTGTTACACTGCTGTGTAATGAATACCAGGCAGGGACATATTATGTAGCCAAGAATTAAAAATGTTCTTCCACAATGAAAATAATGTCAAAACTATATCTTTAGAAATGCTGTTACTGATAATCTTCAATTATTACAACCAAGTAATATGGTATAGTAAGCAAATTCCAAATAAGATTATTTAGGTCTTGATTTTGAATGGAAAATGGCCATTATTTGTGTATTTTTTTAGTCAAACAGAAGTTTGCATCAACAAATAGATGTTCTAAAGTAAACTTTTTATATGGAATCATTTTAGATTTATTGAAAATTTGTAAGAACAGTACAGAGAATTTTCCTATCTTTTTCACCCAGCTTCTCTGATGTTATATGGTATATCTGTCAAAACAAGAGGTTAATTTTGATACAATACTATTAACAATGGACTTTATTCAGACTTCACCAATTTTTCCACTAATGTCCTTTTGTGGTTCTAGGATCCAATTGAGAATACTATCTTGCTTCTAGTCATTGTATCTCTGTAGTCTTTCTTCATTTTGTGATAGTATATTCTTGCTTTTCATGGTGCCTTTGAAAAGTACTGGTTGGACATTTTGTAGAATGTTCCTCAGTTTGGGTTTTTCTGATGTTTTCTCATGATTAGACTAGAGCTGTACGCTTGGGGGTAGAATACTGCAGAGGTGAAGTACCCTTATCATATCAGAGAGATTCATGATATCAGCCTGACTTATCACTGGTGATGTTAATCTTAATCACTTAGTTAGGTGGTATCTGTCAGGTTTGTCTACTGCAAAGATGCTGTTTTCCCCTTTACATTTACATACTCTATCCACTAAGCACAGCCCACACTCAAAGGCTGGCTGTTGGAGGAAAGGAATGAAGCTCCACCTCCTGGAGCGTAGAGTATTTATATATATTATTCATACCTCTGTGGAAAAAATTTGCCCCTACTCCCCATTTATTTAATTAGTAATTTAATTATATCAGTATGGACTCATTGATATTTATTTTATTTTTTAGATTATAATCCGGTACTATCATTATTTTGCCACTGAAAGTAATGGCTAGCTTTGGCCATTGGGAGTTTTCTTGAGACAAGGTCTTGCTCTGTCATCCAGGCTGGTGTGTGGTGGTGCGTTCACAGCTCACTGCATCCTTGACCTCCTGGGCTCAAGCAATCCTTCTGCCTCAGCCTCCTTAATAGCTGGGACTATAGGTACATGCCACCTTGCCTGGCTAATTTAAAATAAATTTTAAAAAACAACTTTTTATTTTTTTTTTTTTTGTAGAGAAGTAGGGGGTCTCGCTATGTTGCCCAGGTTGGTCTTGAACTCCTGGGCTCAAGCCATCCTCCTGCCTTGGCTTCCCAAAGTGCTGAGATTATAGGCATGAGCCACTGCGCCCAGCCTGGGAGTTCCTGAAGGTTGGCTCTTGTGTCCTTTTGACATACTACCATCTTTTTTCTTTTAACTACTTATTTTTTGGCACTTTAAATTCTCCAGGTTCATCTTGTATTCTTCCTTGCCCCATCCCTAGACTCAGCATTTCTCTAAGGAGCCCTAGATCCCTTTTTTTGAAGAATGATGTGAGAAACTAAAATCTAGGCACTTACTATGCTCTTTATTAGTTTCCTATTGCTGCTTATACTACAAATATAGAGTGGTTTAAAGGACACAAATTTATTATATAACAGTTTTAGAGGTTTGATGTGGGTTCTGCTGGGCTGAAATCAAGGCATTGGCAGGACTGGTTTCTTTCTGTAGGATTGGTATGGGATCTGTTTCCTAGCCTTTTCTAGCTTCTAATGGATGCCTACATTCCTTGGCTTGTGGCCGCTTCTTCTGTCTTCAAAGCCAGCATGGGCTGGTTGAGTCCTTCTCACGTCAGTACTAAGTCATCTTGTGCCTCCCTCTTCCACTTAAAAAAAATTATTTTTAATTTTCATAGGTACATAGTAAGTATATATATATTTATGGGGTTTCTCTCCCACCTTTAATGACACTTATGATTACACTGAGCCCACCAGAGTAATCTAGGCTAATCTCACTACGTTAAATTCATCTGATTAGCACTCTTAATTCTCCTTTGCCGTATAACACGGTGCATTCACAGTTCCAGGAATTAAGATGTGGACATCTTTTGGGGGATGATTATTCTGCCTACCATATGTTAATCACCACTGGGATGTCTTTGATTATAGGTCCTCTCAGTGTGCACAGCTAGCAATGTACTTAGGAATCAGTTTTGCAACAGGAAGAAATATCTCAGACAATAACTCATTAAGAAAATTGGTCAAATTTCCAATCTCATATAATATGAAAGATTAGTTTGGTCTCTCTCATGTTAACATGAACCCCAAAATTGTAATCACAACCAAGAAGCCTCAGTGTCAAGCAAGAATTTTTACTGTCTGCATGTATATATGATTATGTTTGTGGAGTCTAGTGAAATTTGTAGTACAAATGGTTTCTCCATTTTTCTCCACTTTTTGGTGTTTCAAGTTTGAAATTATATTTAGAATTAAGTTTGTTAGAATATTATGTAATTATTACTTGCTCATATTTTATACTTTGATTTCTATCTTGTATTTTCAGCACAGTCACATTTGAAACCTAACGATACAGGCATACTACAACAGGATTATTGCTGCAAAAAGGTCATAAAATTACCTCTCATCAGAGTTTTTAAAAGCCTTCGTGGAAATTAATCATCTTAGAAGAGGGATGTGGAGAGCATTACTCAGTTTGTAATGTGAGTTCAGAAAAGATAGATCTTCCCTAACTTTGTCTATCCAGCATTTAGCACCCTAATAAAAGTTGAAATTCTGAAAAGTATAACTACTTGTTACTTAATTCCCTGATTTATTTGTATAACTACTATTATTATGGACAGATCCACATTCAGTAAATACAGTATTTTCTTATGATCTTTGTGATAAAAGTTTATATAAAATTTGCATCTGTTCCTGTTGTTCATTCTCATTTAATAGAGGACTATGGGTAGCATTTCCTTGGTTGCATCCACATCCTTTATTCAGGATTGAAAATAATGTTGAAGGAGCAGTTGTCTATCTTTCTTCTGCCTTGCTTTTTGCTTCTGGTGTCATATTCATAGTGCCATAGTAGATGCCATATTGAGTTACTATGAGTACAACAGTGATAAATTTTACCCTATTGTTGAGATTCAGTTATTAGAGCATTGGTGAGTAGTGCTGATGTTTTCGTTACTCCCCAAATTATATTCATCTACACTGAAATGAAAAAAAAAAGTTGTGAAAAGCCTTACTTTTTATTAAGAATGCATAATGCCAAAATACACATTCAAGTAAATAGTTATTTTTTTCCCTCCCTAGGCAACTCTAAAACTTGGTAAAAGGGAATGTAAGTCAAAACTAGGTTCTAAAATGATGAGCTAGGTTTGGACAATAGAGTATGCCCAGGGATTACTTACAACTGCTTTGAGAAGGCAATGCTGATAACATAAATGAGGTTTTAGAAAGAAGATAGCTATAGTGGAGCTATGCCAGGATATACAGATTCTATCTTTATAAACCTGCCAGACTCCCAGCCCTCGTCTGAGAAATTCAGGTTAAAGACAGAATATCCCGCAGTGGAAAAGTATGAAAAAGACAAATTATATATACTAATTTTAACGATACAGGTTGCACTATCATAAGCTCATAGAAATATGAAATAAATGTCATTAAAATGTGATTTTTGAGGATCTCAACATTAAGAAAAATCTGAGTAACACTTTACACATGGATAAAATTTGCACTGATGACAATGAAATGGGAAAAAAACAAAACCCTTGCCAGGTATTCCTGTGATTTTTTTTGTGGGGAAAAAAAGAGAAAAACATTTAAGCTAAAGGAAGTAAAAAATATTTAGAAATACTGGCTTGGAGTTTCTAGAAGATAGAACAAAATATTAGAAAAGTTTTATAGCAAAACCTCATGGATATTGCTACCACTTCCATCCCACATGGGGAGCAAGAGGTTTTCTCACTTGCAGAAATACATTCGATCTGTCAGTATTGTTCAGTCTAGAACATCCTTTACAAGTATGAGACTCTGCAGAATTAGTAAACATTCAAGGAAAATGTTAAACAGTATCTAGTACTAAAAACTGTAAAATCTAATCTCTGATGAATAAATAATTCTCTGAGGAGAATTTAAACTATGTGTAATTAATACCTGTGGAAAGATTGAAGTATCTATGCAGAGAGGCTGTTTAGTACAGTGATTTAAAAACATCAAGTTTGGGCCGGGCGCGGTGGCTCAAGCCTGTAATCCCAGCACTTTGGGAGGCCGAGACGGGCGGATCACGAGGTCAGCAGATCGAGACCATCCTGGCTAACACAGTGAAACCCCGTCTCTACTAAAAAATACAAAAAAAAACTAGCCGGGTGAGGTGGCGGCGCCTGTAGTCCCAGCTACTGGGGAGGCTGAGGCAGGAGAATGGCGGGAACCCGGGAGGCGGAGCTTGCAGTGAGCCGAGATCGTGCCATAGCACTCCAGCCTGGGCGACAGAGCAAGACTCCGTCTCAAAAAAAAAAAAAAAAAAAAACATCAAGTTTGGTGTCAGACTGCCTGTGTTTAAAATCTGGTTTTACCACTTACCATGTCTTTAGCCCTCAATGTCTCTCAGTTTCCTCATTCATAAAATAGGGATAATAATTTTACTTATTTCATAAGGTTGTCTTGAGAATTAATTGAATTAGCGAAAAATGCTCGGAACAATATTAGACATGTAGTAAGCACACAGTAAACCTTTTTATTATAATTACACAATTTGTTCCTAAAAATAGCTGCTATGAAAAAGACCACTTGCAAATCTTGAAGATTAAGAATATGATTTTTGAAATAAACTAAATTAGTAGAACAGGTATAGCTAGCTGACAAATTAGTTAGATGATCAAGCCAAGGGATTATCCGTAAAGTTGTCAAATGGCAAAGAAATGAAAAGTATGAGAGGAGAGATCCAGAAGTTTTAACATCTAACAGAATTTCCAGAATTTCCAGGTGAAAATATGAGAGAATGAAGATAAAAAAATGTATCTTCTTAAATGGAAGGAATGTTTTCTATATTAAAGAAAGACTCAAATATTGGAAGAGTTTACCAACTGCAGGGCAGAATTAATGAAAAAAGTTCCATACCTAGACTAACATTAATGAATTTCTGTAAAAGAAATTCATTAAATTTCTTTTAATGAAGAGAAAATTATAAAAGCTTCCAGAAGAAAGAAATAAATTACCCAATTAGGAAAACTTAGTTATCTGTACAAATTTGTATAGCTAGATTTCTTACTAGCCATATTCAATGATAGAAAACTACAGAAAATTGCTTTGATATTCTGAGGAGAAAATGATTTGGAACCGCAAAATTCTGTTTTTAGCCAAACTAGCCTCTAAAATTGAGAACAAAACAAATACATTTCAGGAATGCAAAGACTCAGACATTTTTTAAAATAAATTATTTTGAGGAGAACTAAGAGGAAGACATAGGCAACAAGAAGAAATGATGAGCAAAGAAGCCAGCAAACTTATGGTCAAATCTAAATAATAATAAATGTTTCTGTCAAGTTTAAGGAATGTGTTAGTTATAATAATACTTACAGTAATTATTATATAATTGCTGTTGCAGTAAAATAGTATTTTTTGCAGCTGTTGGGGGATTTCTACAAATCTTATAAGAAAGGCAAGAGGAAAGCATATCCTTTTTAATATTATTACTATTTTAAGAAATTTAAATTTAAACTAAACTCTAATTAGTGATAGAATTGAGGGCATGCTTTTTTGTTCAGAGGTTATTATTTATTAACCCAATGTTCATAGACTTAGATGTTTAAATGCATTTGTCAAAAATAGAAGGGTGAAAATATTTTAAGGGCGAATTCTAAAAGAAGAAAATGGGGTATACAATTTCCAAACCACTACAATAGGGGTCAACAAGGGACTATTTTGTAAGGGACTAGGTAATATTTTAGGTTGTGGTCCATACTATCTCTGTTGTACCTATTTCCTCTGTCATTGTAATACTGAAGCAGCCACAGGCAGTATACATAAACAGATGGGTATGGCTGAGTGCCAATAAAACCTTATTTATAAATAAACACTGAAATGTTAATTTCATGTAATTTTTTCACATCACAAAACATTCTTCTTGTGGGCCATATATACAAAGTCAGGCAGCAGAGTAGATTTGGTCCATGGGCCATAGCTTGCTCCTTTCCACATTAGAGAACAAAGGGAGGGAACAAAGGAAATTAATTTCAATTAAGACAGAAAATGGGAGAAAAATGGACCAGGGTAGGGGGAGCAAAAAACTGCAAGGGAGTATAACAAACAGGAAACATAAAATGAGATATCAGGAAAAGAAAAAAATTATCCCAATAAATGTGAACAGCATAAACTTTTATCATAAAGAGAAGAAATTCTCAGGCTGTAGCCTGAATGATAACAGGGTACTAGACAATCAGGGTGTATCTCTACCATAGAGCAGTGCTGTTGAAGTATGATTTGTATAACAATACCAGTCAGCAAACTGTTAAATTCCACAATAAGATAAGAATAGAAACAGAGTAAGTTAGAGTAAGTATTTAGAAACTCTTTTTTTTGAGAGAGAGTTTTGCTCTTGTTGGCCAGGCTGGAGTGCAGTGGCCCGATCTTGGCTCACTGCAACTTCCACCTCCTGGGTTCAAGCGATCTCCTGCCTCAGCCTCGTGAATAGCTGGGATTACAGGCATGCCCTACCATGCCCGGCTAATTTTTTGTATTTTTAGTAGAGATGAGGTTTCTCCATGTTGGTCAGGCTGGTCTCGAACTCCCAACCTCACGTGATCCGCCTGCCTCGGCCTCCCAAAGTGCTGGGATTACAGGCGTGAGCCACCGTGCTCGGCCTAGAAACGCTTATAATAATGGGACATTGTTACCACATCCATGTGTGAGATTATTTTTCTACTAACTCATTGAATTTCACAAAACTCAGTTCATACAAGTTTGGAAAATTAAAAAGAGAAAACTGGTTTGAGAATTGCTACTAGAGAATACAATGCAGTTATTTATCAAATGAAGTAGTTCCCTATGTGTAGACATGGTCAATGAAATAAACACATTGTAGGAAAGTGTAGAAGGTATGATCCTGTGTGTGTGTGTTTACAACCAGTCTTAACTGGAACTAACATGTTTTTTAAAAGCACCAATCATATATGTAACAAATTCTCAAGGAGTGGAAAAATTCACATCAATTTTTTTTTTTTTTTTTTGAGATGAAGTTTCACTTTTGTCACCCAGGCTGGAGTGCCATGGCACAATCTTGCCTCACTGTAACTTCTGCCTCCCAGGTTCAAGCAATTCTGCCTCGGCCCCCGAGAAACTGGGATTGCAGGCGTGCACTATCACGTCTGGCTAATTTTTATATTTTTAGTAGAAACAGGGTTTTACCATGTTGGCCAGGCTGGTCTCAAACTCCTGACCTCAGGTGATCCACCCGCCTTGGCCTCCCAAAGTGCTGGGATTACAGGCGTGAGCCACTGTGCCCTGCCCACATCAAATTTTTACTCATGATTACAAATAAGAGATTATGACTGGTAGAGTACAATTGAGGGAAGTAGTGATAAAGGAGTATTTTTATGTTTTAGTCTACTTACGTTTGTATTATTTGACTTTTTTTTTTTTTTTTTTTTTTTACAGTACATGTATTTCTTTTATAATGCTTTTAAAATGTTTTATTTAAATTATAATCTCTTGGCCTTTTAAATAATTGCCACTGGTCAATTGAATGTCCATTCAGAAAACAAAGAGTTTTAACCTCTGCTTCACATAATCCACAAAAATTCATTTGAAATGGATCATGCATAAACTCGTGAAAGTTAAAACAGTAAAGCTAATAGAAGAACACATGAATAATGTCCTAATGAGTTTGGGATAGGCAAAGATTCCTTAAGCAGGACACAGAAAACACCAAGTACATGGAGAAGATGACATGTTTATATTCTGTATATGTGTATGTGTGTGTCTGTGTTTATAGCTGATGGACTTCATATCCCAAAAACTAAGAAAAAGACAGACAAATCAATTAAGAAAAAAAAAAAGGTTTGGAAGAGGTACTTTACAATGAAGAAATCTGAATTACTAATTTGAATATGAAAAGGTGCTCAGTTGGCCAGGCGTGGTGGCTTACGCCTGTAATCCCAGCACTTAGGGAGGCCGAGGTGGCTGAGGCCAGGAGTTGGATCACCTGAGGTCAGGAGTTTGAGACTAGCCTGGCCAACATGGCAAAACCCCGTCTCTACTAAAAATACAAAAATTAGCCGGGCATGGTGGCGGGTGCCTGTAGTCCCAGCTACTCGGGAGGCTGGGGCAGGAGAATTGCTTGAACCCAGGAGACGGAGGTTGCAGTTAGCCAAGATCATACCACTGCACTCCAGCTTGGGTGACAGAGCAAGACTTCGTCTCGAAAAAAAAACAAAAAAACAAAAAACGATGTTCAGCATTATTATACAGGAAATGTGAATCAGAACTACTACACGTGAATTCTAATGGCTAAAATGAGAAGAACTCCTAAGATTAAGTGTTGGGGAAAATATAGATAGAGCAGTTGGAACATTTCCGGTGGGAGTGTCAGTTGGTATAATCACTTTGAAGAACTGGTGCTATCTACTGAAGCTGCACAGACACAAACCCTATGAGGCAGCAGTTTCACTGCTGGTTATCTACTCAACATAATTGGGTGCTCATGTTCAACAAAAGACAGGTACAAGATTATCTGTATTAGCTTTATTCCTAATAGACAAGGAATCTTCATAAAAAGCATAAACTGTATATTGGTCTACAGTGGCATATTTATATAATTGACACCAGCAATTATATCAATACTGGCATTGCAAGGAAGAAAATGCTGCCACACAACAACATAGATGAATCTCATCGACAAAATTATTGAGCATAAGAAGCAAAATACATAAGAATATATACTGTGTGATTCTACTTATATGATTTATGGTGTTACAAGTTGGAGTAGTGGTTTTCTTTTGGGAGGGGAAGGTTTGGGAATGGGACACATGGGAGCATCTGAGGATTTTAGAAATGTTTAGTATCTTAACTGGGTGACAGCCAGGCATATATGTATATGTGACAATTTATTAAGCTCTATACCTATATATACTTACTGTTTGAACACTTCACTGTAAGTTATACCTCTATAAAAATGTTTAAAAAACACCAACTCAGTCATTACCCACTCATCTGAAATTCTGTCATTATTATGTACCAAATCCTTAACATATTCAAGGACTTTTATCTAAGTCTTGCATTCTTTTCCATTCACCTATTTTTGCAGGTGTACTTTTGATTTAATCATTGTTGCTTCATAATACACTTGTTTAATGGTTCATGTCTTTCCTGCTTATTATTCTACTGCAAAGTTATCTTGAATATTCTCACCTTTTTATTATTATAGATAATCTGTAGCTTTTTTTAGTTTTTGGCTTTGTCAAATGGCCAAATTCTCACACACCCTCATGCTATTGAAATTTTCACTGGAGATCATTGGCATCACTGGTTGAGTTCAAAAACATTGTGTAATCTCTCCATCTCTTTCTAGTTAAGTAATTGTTTTCATGTGACTCTTGCAAGGTAATTAGGTTTATTTCTGCACATTTTGGTTTTGCTGTTGTGAATAGGAACTCTTTTGTTACATTTTACAATCCCTGATGCTATATTCTTGATATTATTGTAACTTGTTGATTATAACAATAGTGCCTACCTGTTGAACACTCTGTGCTAAATAATCTTATTTGTTTCTCACATCATTCCCCCTCAGGTAAATAGTGTTGCATTGTGCTCATTTTATATTTGGGTCTGAAGGGTGAACAGCTGGCTTGTGGTGGTTTAACTCCAGAGCTGTACTGCTTACACGCACTGCTCTGTGGGCCTAAGTGTCCTCAATGAAGGACAGATGTGTGGGAGCAGGCAGTGTGGGGTCATGTCCAATATTGGTGAATGAGACTGACATTATAGTGACTAGTAACTGAATGCTTATCAGCAAGACCTATACACTGAAGTGAACTTTTTAATACATGCTTATTTATATATGTAAAATACAGTATTCTAGTTTGGACTTACCCAAACCAAATAAAGCGTGGTGTGTGTGTGTGTGTGTGTGTGTGTGTGTGTGTATGTGTATTTTTTATTTTGACGTGGAGTCTTGCTCCATTGCCCAACTACGTTGTTGTGTGGCTGGAGTGCAATGGTGCGATCTCAGCTCACTGCAACCTCTGCCTCCCAGGTTCAAGCAGTTCTCCCCCCTCAGCCTCCCGAGTAGCTGGAATTCCAGGCAGCCGCCACCATGCCTGGCTAATTTTTGTATTTTTGTAGAGATAGGGTTTCACCATGTTGGCCAGGCTGGTCTCTCAGGTGATCCATCTCCTCGGCCTCTCAAAGTGCTGGGATTACAGGCATGAGCCACCATGCCCGGCTATGTGTGTATTTAATCACTGTTAAATACATTATTTTTATGTATTCTCAGGGTACTGCTGTATTTACCAAATGATGATAGCTGTTGTCTTAGTTGCGTTCTTTGCTTGCAAGGAACCACCAGCTGAAATAATGAGAGTTTATTATTCCTCTATTCCTGCATAGCAGGAAGAGAGGTGGATTCTCAGGGATATCCAAGAGGTGGATCTGTAGACTGGCCAGGACTTGCGGAGATTAAAACTGTCTTTTGTTATGAATCATAGTCAGCTTTAGGGGGCTTGGCTCATCTGGAGCTTTTGCCCTTCACTCTTGCATGCTTTTATTTATTCTTTTTGAGATGGAGTTTCACTCTTGTTGCCCAGGCTAGAATGCAATGGTGCAATCTCAGCTCACTGCAATCTCTGCCTCCCGGGTTCAAGTGATTCTCCCTGCCTCAGCCTCCTGAGTAGCTGGGATTACAGGCACCTGCCACCACGCCTGGCTAATTTTTTGTATTTTTAGTAGAGACAGGGTTTCACCATGTTGGCCAGGCTGGTCTTGAACTCCTGACCTCAGGTGATCTGCCTGCCTCGGCCTCCCAAAGTGCTGGGATTACAGGCATGAGCCACTGCACGTGGCCTCTTGTATGCTGTTTTTATCCTGCCTCAGCCCCTCTGCTCTTTGGTCTGTCCATTTGACTGTGTGCTACCAACTTGTCTGTTTTCTCTGTGGTCCTAGGTGAAATTTCTGAGGGGGAACATTTAGTTGGCCTAGGTATTTACTGTGTTTGCCCAAGCTCTTCATGCTTTGTGGGCTATTGGACAGACTATTGGATTGGCTGCCTCAGTTAGGTATCTACCGTAGTAATTCTGGTCATTGTGGCCAGGGGGAGATGGCTGGTCATCTAAACATGGCACATCTAGGACTCCCTCTTCAAAGAGCAAGGGTGATTTGCCCTAGAGAAAAGGAATGTAGTCACATTGTACACTCTGATTAGTGTGTTTAGTACCATTACACAATTTCCCTTTTCAATGCAATAGAAAGTGGCTAACATTGAAAATAGCAGTTGGATTTAGAGACTTGAGTAGTATCAGAAGGGAAATATTAAAGAGAATGCTTATACACTTGACAACAGTCTTTTGCTTACTGCTCTGTAAGCTGTCAGCACATATTCTTTTATCTCCTGTAGGTATCTTGGTTAAAATATCTGTTTAGCTAGGATTGTTAAAATTTTGGATAAGTTAGTGATAAATACTAAGGAAAAACTCTTTCCTTAATATTTTAATAGCTAGTTTTCACTTGAAAAGATAATTTTGAGAATTTTGCAAACCTCATGATTACCAAATCTCTTTTAGGATCTTCTCATATATATATGTTAGTTTTTTAAGCCAAGATCAGTGCTGAATTTATGGTATATCATGGAGCATTTATGATAATAAATAATTTATAGTAAAACCAGAAAACTGAAATATTGTATTCAATAATATGTGGATATTGGCAATAAAATTATAGGTAAATACTTGTTAAATTGATTCTAGGTTGGGCCATGCAGGCTGCTGCCTATATCTTCATTCATAGGAAATGGAAGGATGACAAGAGCCATTTTGAAGACATGATTGATTACTTTTGTGATATTCACGAACCACTTCAACTCCTCATATTCCCAGAAGGGACTGATCTCACAGGTAAGGTAGCCTGGGTTTGGCACAGTTAGAAATCATGTAGTCTAAACTTCTCATTTCTCAGAAGTAGTAACTGAACACCAATAAGAATAAGGGCTCTTCCAGGTGTGGTGGTCCATGCCTGGAATCCTAGCTACTCAGGAGGCTGAGACTGGAAGATGGATTGAGTCCAGGAGTTTGAGACCAGCCTGAGCTACATAGCGAGACTTCATCTCAAAACAAAACAAATCAAAACAAAAAAACTAATGGCTTATCCCTAAGGTCACTCAGTTAATCAATAGCATGTTAGGACTCAGAACTCTTGGTTTCTAGCCCATTTAATTTATAGTAGGCAACTCCAAGAGGTCATATTATTCATACTTGCCATCTTTGAACTTTATATTTTAAGCCTCAGAATATATTTTAAAATATCAGGCTTTTTGCCTGTTACAAAGGATGTGCTAATTATAGTGGTATATGCACAGAACATGTTGGCATGACAACAGGCTGAATAAATAGCTATTTTACTTAAAAAAAAAAAAAAAAATCAGGCTTTTATCCTTATGTAAGCGTAGTTTTAAAATCATGTTTTAGATAATGTTTATCCTCCCCTACCTGTTGTTTATATTCTCTTATCCTCTTCTAAGGTATTTATCCATTAAACCCTTCCTACTCCTCAGCTTCTTCCTCATAAGAAAAAGATCTGATAGTAACTAATTTCAGTTATTGTTGATTTACATTAACAGGTTACCTGTCTCCTGATATTTAAGCCCTATCCTTGTTACAAGCAGGAATAGCTTTGCCCTTCTTCAAGAAAACTCAGCCATCATTGAGTTGTAGCGAGGACACAGGAAGACATGTTTTTAACTTTTCTGCCTTCCTAAATATTAAACTTTTTTTTTCTTCTTCTTTGAGCCTGTCACCTCGGCTAGAGTGCAGTGGCATGATCATGGTTCACTGCAGCCTTGAACTCCTGGGCTCAAGCCTATAGTATTTGGGCCTACACCAGATACTACCACCACACCTGGCTACCAGATTTTAAACCGTATAGGCTAGGAATTGCCAATGGATTTCAAGAAAGTCTTACAAAAACTATAAACAAAATATTCAACAGTCTGTCATCCTTACTAAATCAATAGTTTTCACACTTTTTAAACCATGGATTATTTTTGCAGATGAAGCCTTCTATCAAGGATGTTAGATGATAAGACAGATAAAAGCAGAACTGCTCTGGTTGATACTGGGAGGAGTGGCGGTGGGGGCATAGCTTAGACAGAAAGTACTTCTGTAGAATCTTTGGACTCAAAAGACCAAAATTTGCTTTTAATAGTCCCGATAACTTCAAGAAAAATACAGCAGAATTTGAGAAGGATTCAGTGGATCTTACAGCTCTGCTGTATAAGGGAAGACAGGCTGAAACAGGAGAGAACTGAAATCTAAAATCTCAAGTAGTATGGAGAGGTAGAACATGAACTGAACTTTCAAATTTTTGGTAATAGACTAAGAAGGGCAACCCTTAGAATTTAAGAGAGGAGAACAGGTAAATGAACATACTGTTCACACTGCGGACATAATAATTTATGGAACTCATTACAAAAGAGAGTTCAAGATGAAAAATAGACATTACATACATATTTAAGCAAGTGAATAGGTGACTGAGCCATAATAGATTGTTAAGGGAAATTAAGGTATTTTAGGATTTACTGTAGGTAGCAATTAAGAGATCTTTGACACATCTATTGCAGATGGAACTGAGCTAAATGAATGGTGGCACTTTTTATATACTAGTCAGATCTCTAAAATATATGCCGACTGTGTAGTATATATTTGAATTTTTACAGTTGAGATTCTAAAAGTGGTTGTATCACAGAGGATAATACTGAGGATAATAATGGCTGCTTGTGGAAACTTGAAAATATATTCTTGTAAGTTGTAAGTTGATTTCCAGAACTAAATTATCATTAGGAAATTATAAGGGATAGGTGGCCATATTTAAATTTTATAATATTTAGAATGTATAATACCTAAATTTCGATATTGAAATATCAGCTTTGTTTGAGTATAGAAAGCCATTTACTGAAATGATAGATTTATATTTGTGAATGCGAAAATATACACCAAAGAATGTCAACTTTGAAAGTTATTTGGTAAACAAAAACTAATGAAAGAAAGGTCATATGTTACTGCTACATTAGTGTTAATATGTTCATACATTAGACCTTCAGAGTCATAAAATGTATATGTAAAACTTTTTTCATTCTATATTTGTTCTCAGGTTTCCTTTTATAGGTGATGAACTCTACATCTAGTTGCATAATTTTGGAGTCCAGAGTGCTTACCATTACATGATGTAGTTGCATATATATTTTAAATGCAAATGATATTTACCTTTAAAGCTAGACTTTGCCAAGGAGAAAAAACAGACTGATCGTGAAGCTTTTAAATATTTTTTTAACAGTATAATACAGATAATTGTATTGAGCTGGTAAAAAAAAAAGTCATTTTTAAAAATAGGCTAACAAAATATCTCCAGTTTGGAAAAAGTATCTGTTAATTAAAAGGTGTTTAGTTACTACCATACTAACCTTAAACTGGGTTTTTCAGCCCAATCAGACTGTTTTATAATTTAAGTTCTGAATCTAGCTGGCATGTACATTTAAATTAGTGCATTTAAATCTAACTTTACATATATTCTATCTTCATATTTTATTGTTGGTTATAACTTTTTAATGGAAGCAATATATGTTAATTAAGGAAAATTTGGAAACATAGAAGTGTGCACAAAACTTGCTATAATCCCACTGCCCATAAGTGAACACTATTTTAATGTTGGTCCATTTCTTTTGAATCATTTGGTCACATGCAGACATATGTGCACCCATCCGTATTTATTCTTTATTCTTGGGTTAGGGAGTTCTATATTGTATTGGCATATTAGTTAGGGTTCTCTAGAGAAGGAGAACCAGTAGGATGTGTATATATAGAAAGAGGTTGAGATTTGTTTTAAGGAATTGGCTCTTACAGTTGTGGAAGCTTGGTAAGTCCATGATCTATAGGGTAGGGCGGCAGAGTGGAGATCCCAGGAAGCAGTTGAAATTCAAGGCCAAAGGCAGTCTAGAGGCAGAATTCTTTCTTCCTTGTTGAGGAGAGGAGGGCACCTCTGTCTTTTTCTGTTAAGACCTTCATTCACCTGATTTGATGGAGCCCACTCCCATTGTGGAGGGTCATCTGCTGTACTCAGTCTACTAATTTAAATATTAGTCTCTTCTAAAAAACAGCTTCCCAGAAACATCTAGAATAATATTTGACGAGATACCTGAGTATCATGGCCTATTCAAGTTGACATATAAAATTAGTCATCACAATTAGTATATGATGATTTTGAGTTCCATTTCCCTGATTTGGAAAGATTGTAACAATTATATTATTGCATATAACTTAACACCTACTATATACATACAACTTATTCTTTTTAATTCGTATATGAGTGCCTGGATCTTTATCCCTACTATCATGAACTTTATGTTCTATGAGGAAAGACAGGTGATAAACTATTAAGTTAATAAAAATATGTCAGTCCTAAGTGCTATGCAGAAAAATAAGGCAGGATAAGGAGATAGAGAGTCATAGAGGGAGTGTAGGGTGCTGTTTTATTCAGGATGGTTAGGGAAAGCCTCTCTATTAAGTTTCTATTTAGGTAGGGACTAAATGAACAAAGCAGAAAACCATGCAGCTGTATGGGCGAAAGGCATTCTGGGTGAAGGGAGGAGCAGCAACTGCACGGATCCTGAGGTGGGAACGTGGCCAGCTGGTTTGAGAGCAGCTGCTAGTAGTCCCATGGGTGGAAGGAGTGCAGGAGTGGGATAGTTATAGGGAGAAACGTGACAAGACAGGCTGTGGTCAGAAAGTGGGATGCTAGTGCACTTACTAGCAATAACGGAGTCTGGGGATGGGTAGATGAACTAGGGGGTAGATGGAAAAGTCTGCATCTCTAATCTCTCTGTATTTCTGATCATTTTTACCTTCCCACATTGTGACTATTTGTTTTAGAGCTGTTTATACTTGTACTCACATTCTACAACAGTTCAGTTTTGCTTTCAGAATCCCCAGAGTTTTATAAACTGAAAGACCAAACTAAAGGGTAGTTACTACTCATCTTTGTGGTGTCTCTGGGATTCCGAATCCCGTTTAAGGTCCTGTCAGCTGTCTATAATATAAGTATTGTTTTGTAGCCCCATGCCCAGGGTATCTTCAAATGAATATGAGAGGAACTTACTACTCTTCATGTGTAGGGGCTTTACTTTTGACTTGCCTGGCTCAATTCCTCTATCATGAAATGATGTAACACCTTCTATAGGAGTGTTCTTTGAATATTTCAGTGTTATGGAAGGCATCTATGGTTTTTGGAGACTTTGAAGATTCAGTGATCTTAAATTCACTCCTAGTAAAGTTGTGTCAATATAGGTATTTTTCTTGTAACTGGGAATAATAGTTTATAAATTTCGGAATGTAGCTGAGGATTGCGGGTTCTAACATCTGCTGTCATCAGAAAGTATTTCATGATCTCTCCCAGCAGTTGAGGCCAAATTTCTGAACACTTTACTTTTTCCAAATGTATTTGCTGAATAATGGGTTTGGTTCTTCTTGGAACTTGTAAAGTTACCTCATGGAATGGAAAAAGGAGGTTTTGCCAACAACTGGAACATGTACTTGACTCCGTAACTATATTCAGCCAAACCATGTTCAGATGTTTGTACATGATGTGCTAATCATGTGCCCATTCCGTTATGGAGTGGTTTGGGTTAGTAATATTAGCATACTCTGTGCCTGAGCAAGGCAGATATTTCAGTTTACATGGAAGGCTTAAATTATTGGGTTTTAAAGAATGTTGATCTGATATATTTGATTGCTAGTTATTTCTTCTGGATGTCTAGGTCATTATATTTTGTTAGTGTCTTAGTTTTGTTTTATTAGCATTTTATATTTTAATATTTCAATTTTCTTATACAGGGATTGTTTTACCAAAATTTTAGTTTATTAGCATTTTAATTTTCATAGAATGTTGACTTTTATGAAATCTTTTAAAGAAATTAAAATATTTGAATATGAATTTCAGAAAATGTATAAAAATCTATTTATGCCTTTCTTATAATTTTTTTAAATTCTGGTAAGTATAACCGAGCATCTCAGCTTTGAAATGCATTTTAACACTTTTTTTCTTTAGTCTTAGAATATAGCCTCGAAATGTACTTTGAAACTCTGTTTTCCTTCTTTTTACACTAGACACTTCCTTGCACTATGTATGCTTATCTACTATATGCTTGCTTAGAAATTCCAGAGGCTAATTTTGAAACAAACCAGGCATGGAGGCCCTGTGGAATCCTCCCACTTAGGGGGAGTTGTGAACGATTAGTCCACTACTACCAGGCTGAAGTCAAATAATGCCAAGTGGACCTCTGGATGGCCAGTTACCCAAGATAGCCATCAGAACAAGACACACAGACCCTGTGCCATCCACACATTTCCCATAGCAAGTTTCCTTTTGAAAACACTATGATAAATTTTAAAACTTAAGATGGGACTTTAGAACACTAGTTCCCTATCTTCTCAGTTTGCTGACTCTCTGTTTAAAACCTTCTTTCCCTTCCACTAAACTTGGCCTTTCGAGCAGCAAATAGCCAAACCTGGGTCTGGTTACATAAGTAGGTCTGGGATCTTGATAACGGATCATCTGCAATGTTTGTATCTTCTCATTTGACTCAGTATTCAGTCATTATAGAATAACTAACTGCTATTTTTATCAAAAAAATTCTGTACTTCTTTCCTTACCTCATTTATTTCCCTTTAGTTTATGATTTATAATGGTCCATTGTTTTGTTTAGAGAACAGCAAGGCTCGAAGTAACGCATTTGCTGAAAAGAATGGACTTCAGAAATATGAATATGTTTTACATCCAAGAACTACAGGCTTTACTTTCGTGGTAGACCATCTAAGAGAAGGTAAGCACCCATTTCAAAATGTACTTTTTAATGAAAGTGGCAAAAATTGCTAAGCTTTATATATAGCCCTTTAGAGTTTATAAAATATGTTTTAATACTTTATCTCAAGAAATGAGATACTGTGTTTTTATTCCAAGTTGACCTATGTACTAAAATATTTTGCCGTGTATTCTTGAGAGATATAAAAGAGATCTCTGTAAAAACTTCTTTCCCCTTTTTTGGAACAGACATAACTCTATGTTACATACTTTTATATATGTACACACACATATAGCATATGTGTATATGTGCATATGTGTGTGTATGTGTGTGTATATATATGTATGTATGTATAGAGTTAGGCTATAATTCCATTTTAGGATATTTCTCCAAGTGGCAAAAGTGTCTTTTTCTTTTTTTTTTTTTTTTTTTTGAGATGGAGTTTCACTCTGTCACCCAGACTGGAGTGCAGTGGTGCTATCTTGGCTCACCGCAAGCTCCGCCTCCCAGGTTCACGCCATTCCCCTGCCTCAGCCTCCCGAGTAGCTGGGACTACAGGTGCCCGCCACCACGCCCAGCTAATTTTTGGTATTTTTGGTAGAGACAGGGTTTCACCATGTTAACCAGGATGGTGTCAATCTCCTGACCTTGTGATCCACCAGCCTTGGCCTCCCAAAGTGCTGGGATTACAGGCATGAGCCACTGCACCTGGCCAAAAGTGTCTTAAGAGTATCTTATCACTTAATCCATTCCTCTAGTACTCATGAAAAGCAAAAAAAAAAAAAAAGAAAGAAAAAAATCTTATCACTTAAACTAACCATATGTTCAGCTCTTAGGGTTTGAGAATATATCATTCTCTTACTATTTTAAGCTATAGAGAAATATAACAATTTGAAAAATAATTTTACTTTAATTATTTCACTCAGTCCACCAAGTAACTGGTTGGTAGGAAGGGAAGTGCCACTGCCTCTACTATTTTATAGTAGAACTGGCATCCAGTGTGGTAAGTACATTTTCACAGGTTACTTGAGTCAGGGATAGAACCTTCTTCTTCCTTATTTGTGGCTCATATCACACTTCTTTCAAACTACGTCTATTCGGGGGCATATATGAGCAGAAAGTGATTCCGTTGATGATGTCGCACCCATTTAAATGCTTAAGTTTTGATGTAAATGAAAACCAATTGTACTTTTTAATTATAGTTCTGCATATTTGCAAGTTTATATATTTATACACATTTGTACATACAAATAACACACATATGAAGTAACTATTTGGAAACATACTGAAGTGTTAATTTTATAACAATTCAAAGCCCACAGTCAGCTAACAGAAGAACTGTGTTTGCACATTTCTGCTCTTCACTCTGATTTCCAGTAAGCATATTCTGTAATGGTGATCTCTGTGACAAATTACCACCTTCATCTGGTAACTGATACATTTTCATAAAACTGCTGTGCATAACATGAAAAGTCTTGAACCATTATGTAAGAAAAGGTACGAAGTTCTTCTTTCCCTCAATGGCATCACTATTGTTCTTTTAGGATTTAATATGCTTTAAGATAAAAAGTATAACCTGCCAAGATGAAGCATATTTATAACCAAGTACCCATGATTTAAAGAAAGGTTCACAATCAATTCGAAATCACATGCTATGGTAAACCAAAAATGTTATCCATATTAGTTTGGTTTGCTTTTGAAATTCTGTGATTACAACTAATATGGCATGGACTTGTGGGCTTGACATTCCTGTTGGATGTGCTTAGTGAGTGCCCATCTACCCATAGAAGTTCATGGAGAATATGGTTCTTCATGCCTGTGGAGTGGGGTGGAGAGGCACGAAGACATTCAAGTAGTGATGCTTTTTTTTTTTTTTAATTTGATACCATTTACTGTGGCATGTAACTTAGACTCACCCTTCTCATTCAACAATGTTTTTCTATTTTACAGTATTTAATGATTTCTTTAAAGGTATTTCTGACATCATAGAACGATCTATAGAGCTCTGTTTTGAAATCTGGAAAATATTTTAGTAGCAAACTGATTTATAACTTTGGTGAATGTGTATTAGTCCTCACTCCAAGCACTAGTCAGCAACCACAATATGTAATTTTTCCTGCCAGTTGTGGCAGCTGGTCTCCCCAACATCCCTCCTATATCAGTAAAAAGAAACAGAGATGATTCCATTTGTTTCACTTAGAAAACAACAGTTAGATGATTTTATTTGTTAGAAACATAGAATGGGACTTGTATACTATAATAATAAAAATAAAAAATATGATGAGGATAACTATAATAGTATAGCAGCTAACATTAACTGAGCATTTACTAGGTACCTAGCATTATGCTGTATGTTTTATATGCCCATGATCAATTCATCTTCACAACAACTGTACGTGGTAGTTACCATTATAAATATTTATCTCATTGTGCAAAACTGAAGCAGAAATTGAGGTAAAGAACCTCATCAAAATTGTTGGAATACACTTTGTCTAACTGAATAGCTCATGTTCTTTCTACTGTAACTAGTTGCTGCTTGTATTTATAGTATGATTTTAGTTAACAAAATCTCCAGATCATTAAGCACCTTTCTAACACTAGTGAGCTGGAATATTTTCTTTAAGAAAGAGTTTAATAGGAAAAGAATTTAAAAAGAAGCTAAATGGCCAGAACACGGAGAGATGGTAGTCACCAGGCGGCTGGTTGTGATGCTGCCTGAGATAATGGGGGAGGGGAGCAGAGCAGGCAGAGGCCAAGGAGGCATCAGGTGGGGAGTTGAGGGCAACTCTCATTTCTTGGGGTTCAAGTGAATAAATAGAGAAGTTTCATTAGTGATCGGAGGTGAGGAGGATCTTGGAGGTCATCTAGTCCAGAGTTCCCTTTTAGAATGGGAATCTAAGACTCAGAAAGGGGCCCAGCCTGGCTTTCTGATCTTTAAGCTCATATATTAAGACTTGAGATCATATAGATTTGTTTGAGTTTTAGGTTCGAAATACTTGTTTTTGAATTCAAAGAAAGCAGTTTATATTTCAATCCATACTTAGCTCATATGCTTAAATTCTAAATATAAAGGAATGAAGGATGTAATCTTTCCACTATTACTCCAGGGGAATACAGGGTTAACCACAAAATAAAAATTAAATTCCCACTGGGTAATTTGGATCAGCACCCCTGAACCAAATTCTTCAGTTTGTATTCAGAGAGAGAGAATTGCTGACTTAACATGCAGATTACATAATTAGTGTCTAACAGTCCTGTTTGTGGGACTCTTGATATTTGTCTACAATAGTTCTCATGTGCTCTGAGAAAGTTGATGGCTGCCTAGGAAATAAAAGCAGTATACCAATCATAGACAGCGTAGTCTTCAGTAGCATTGTTAAACTATTTTAATTTCTTAGATTTTTGGTTAGTGCTTAGAGCTAACAATCCAGTCTGTCTGTGGCCTACAGTGGAGGACTAAAGGTGACCAACAGAAACCCCTCTCTGTGGCTCACATTGCATTTATAATAGTCAGCAAGCCTCTCCCAGGGTGGCATTTCAATTACCCTTTCGAACAGCCAGCATGTTTTAGGAGGCAAGGAAGAAAGACAAATTATTGAAATATTGGGTGCATTATATATCATGCACTCTGACCTTTTCATACAGCCTTTTATTGCTGGAAACTATGAAATTGGATAAGACCTTTCCGTTATGTTAAATAAGATGTGGTTGTACAGTAGACTTTTGACATTTGCTAGAATATTTTCTGAGACAATTTCCATTTCCTCAGTTTTAGAAATATTTTTGTAGTTTAGTAGCTTTTGAGATCATTTTACAAGGAACATGATAGAGTGCAACAAAACCTAAATGAAGTTTGTACACTGATCAGTGGATAAGCACCCAGATCACCTAAGTGGCCTGGTGACCTGCACGTCATGAAGCAGAAATTCTTCAAATTTGCCCCAGGAGAAGTATACATGACCGCATGTCAGAGACCTTTGATGTCTCTTCATGTTGAATTTTCAAATGCCATGGTATTGCTTTAGACCATAAAGGGAATTCATATTGTTTTCTTTGTTCCTTTTAGTCACTGCCCACCTCGCCCCCGCTTTCCCTCCAGCGAAAAATCTGAGCTGCTCATTTAGGACAGATCTTGTTGTTGTGTTTAGTGAAAAAAGTCATGATAGCCTTAATGAAAAAGGATAGAAGCCTATCTGTGTACTTAAAAACAACCATCTAACACTCACCAAGTTCTGTGCCAGGTATTGAGTTGTGCACGTTTCTTTACCTTGCCCATGCAGAAGAATCAACCATAGAGCTTTTTAAAAATACAGATACTGAGGTCCAAGCTCAGACCTATTGAATCAATCTGGTGATGGGGACCTAGACTCATCGCTACTTCTTTCACCACTCATACGTATCCCCTAATTCTCCTACCTAAGCTAGGTGGTAGTTTGCCCTGTGCTGCACCTGTGGAGCCTGGCTCTGTTTAGCAACTTTCGCAGGGTCATACTGCTGCTGAGCAGAGGAACTTTAAACTCAAGTCTTTTTGATTCCAGTGCTCATGTTCTTTCTACTGTATAATAAGCTTACAGTTTTTCAAATGCAAAAAAAAAAAAAAAAATTATTCTTTGTAGATTTTTTTTTTTTCTATTTCCAAGATTTCTCCCTGATATCCTTGGCTCTACTGTGAGTTCTGTTTAAATGAAAATATATATATAAAGGATTTTCTTTTTGTAAGCCTCTTTTATTTTTCTGATTTCTGCCTTTACCGGTTCCTCCTCCATTTCTCTAATCTTTAAACAAAACAAAACAAAACAAAACATGACATTCAAACTCTCTGTCCTTTCAAATTGTGGTTCCATTCTCTGGCAGAACCTGGGTTGAAAGAGGGAAAACAAAATTTTGGTTCAATCGTTTTCTTTCTTTTTGCCATCAAATTGCAGAAATAGCTTGATGACTTGATTTTCTCAACACTGGTTCATTTTTTATTAAAAATAGATAATAGTTTTTTAAATTGTAAAAACAGAACATACTTACTGTTAAAAAATTGGAAAATTAATAAAGAAGAAACTAAAGGCATTGACCCTGTTGCACAAGCCAGAAACCTGGGAGTCATTCTTGGCTCACCCCGCTCTGCTTTTCACATGCTGTGAAATCCCAAACAAGGCCTTTTGGTTCTACCCCTTAAGGATCTCTCAAATTAATTCTTTTCATTCGCAATGCCATACTGGTCTGGGCCTTCATTGTGTGTTCTCTGAATTATCATACAGCTGCTCAGCTGGTCTTTCTAGCTCTGGTCTTGCCTTAACCAGTCCTTTCTTCACTTTGTAGCCAGAGTCAAACCTTTTTCTAAATGAGGGTGGCAGCACACTGAGGTAGGTGTCCAGGCACTGGAGTCAGGTCTCACAGAATTCCAAGGTTAAATCTACTCTAACATGATTTGCCCAGGCCTTCTATGACCTACCTCTCTGGCCGTATCTCCTGTCTCCCTAGTTGTACCATTTGTTCTAGCCTTATTGAACCACACTTCTTTCCCAGAGTGCACAGTATGCTGAGCCTTCCCCACGGTATCCTCTTCCTCAACCTGTAGATGTCACCTTAGATAACAGGTCATCCAGGAAACCTTCCTGATTTTGTTTGGCTTGGTTGGGTACGTTGTTTTATATTCCCTGTATGAATGCTTTTCCTACTAGCTATATGTACATTTTTCTTACTATAGTATCACTTGCGTAGTTGTTTATCTCATTGACTGTTTTTTTCTCAAGCCTTTAGCACAGGGCCTGGCATATAATAGATACCCTTCAAATTTTTTGAGCCAATCAACTAATTGGTCAATGTAATTTTATACCCTATGTTCCAATAAAGATTTAAAATGGCTAACATAAATATGTATCATATAATAATAGCAGTGCCCCAGCCTGGTCAAGATGGCGAAACCCCATCTCTACTTAAAATACAAAAATTAGCCAAGCATTGTGGCACGTACCTCTTAATCCCAGATCTTCAGGAGGCTGAGGCATGGGAATTGCTTGAACTTGGGAGGCGGAGGTTGCAGTGAACTGAGATTGCACCACTATACTCCAGCTTGGGTGACAGAGCCAAGACTCTGTCTCAAAAAAAAATAAAATAAAATAAAAATAATAATAATAGCAGCAGCACCAAAAGAGAAGAAATCAAGGTAAGGGAAAATAGGGGTAAATTTTTTAAAAACTAGATGTGAGGTTACTATACAAAACATGTTATAAGTTTCTACATTCCTGTATAATACGAGTCCAAACATTGGCCCTGAGCTTTCTGTGCCTTTTATACAAGGAAACCGAAGTATCATTGACCATGTGTATAAGGTCAAAGCAAGCCAGATGATTAAAAGAAGCATTTTTTAAAAACTTGGAATATCTCCCATGGCTCTTCACAAAGAGCACATTGTACATTTCATGACCAAGATCCTGAACAGCATCTTTATGGGAAATACAATGAAATTTTTAGGACTACTCCACATAGACTCATCATGGTTGTCCATGTTGGCTAATGGAATAAACACATTCCATTACATGAGAATGAGCAGTCTCATAAAAGCTCAAAACACTGAGACTCTATATGGATTTAGAGTGTCTCAACTCTAAAGGTATACATAGACTGCATGTCCTTCAAACGATTCTCCCTAAAAAATATTTCACTCACTGAGGATTGGATGACAATTAGTTCACTCTGAGTTTGATTTTTCTTTGTAAGGCATCTGTTCTACAGATACTTTGTGTCATGAAGTGCTGCAGAGTCAAGGGTGATAGTAGTAAGTGGATCTAGGAGTTGGACTGAGGGAAATTACAGAGCTTACTGAGATTTCACACATGAATTGAAGGCCTCCCTCCAAACTGAGATCTACCAGCATGTCCTTAGAAAACAGTGAGGAGTATGTGTTTTTCGTATCCTCTGCAATGCTTGCACATAGTAAGTGGACCATTGCTGAAAGCTCAGGTCCTGGTCTGTGTGGCTCTTTTGGTCTTGTTTATTGCTGTGACTTCATGCCCTCTCTTCACTCCAGTCATGTGGGACACACTTTACTCATGCTGTTTCTTCTCCCAAACTGTTCCTGTTCATCTGGCTAGCTCCCATGGGTTCCTCCAGACAGCTTAAGTGTCTTTTCCACTTCAAACAATTTTCTGACCTCTCCAGGTTATTGGAGTTCCCTCTTGTTACTCTCATCATAATCTATACATTTCTGTTAATAACCAGAAGGTTTTTAGTGGCTTTTTTTTTTTTTTTTTTTTTTTTTTTAGTCCATCTCTCTCATTGGACTTGAGCTTCTTTAGGATAGAGATACTGTGCCGTATTTGTTTTTATATCTGAGGTCCTAATACCATGCCAGGAATATTATAGGTACTCAATAAATTTATAGTTTGGTACAAATTCTTAAAGATGACCTAATTTTAGCATCTCTCTCATACACACATATGCACATCTGATTAGCAGCTCTTCCTACCCCCTTCAGTCTAGTGATCAGACACTTACAGATTTTAATTTATATGGAGTCCTTTCATTGCAACACAGATGAGATTTATGGCAGTGCCAGAGGGCCACCTGAGGCAGATGCACAGCAAATAATAACTATCTAAGACACTCTCTTCTTTTTTTAACTACTGGAGGATAAAAGGGTACTTTTTTTTCTGGATTATGTATACTATTAGAAGAGAATTACAGAAAAATGTCATTTGTAACTTAAATGAATAAGGTCTTGGCATGTGATCATGTAAAATTCAATATGGAAATGTGGTTCTTAATTAAATGTTTCCTATATTTGTATCTCAATGAGTTTCAGATTCTAATATGGTGTTAAACAGATAGTTATTGCAACCTTGTGTTTCTCTGTACCACTTGACTTCAATAGGAGAAAAATTTTGCCCTGGGTTTATTATATACTATTTCTCTACCACCAGCCAGCTATAAAAATGCCTACTATTGTGAAAGGTAGGTCTGGGTTATAATTATTGCATGTCTTATGGCACCATTAATAAAAAATTTTCAAAATATATGTTCTTTATTAGATTATCATTTTCATAGATGAGTGAAAATTATATACAGTTGTATTTTACTTATTCATAAGGCATGTCTGTGCCTAAATATTGGTGCCCTGTATAATGTTTAATATGTTTTTTAAGAATGACACACTGAAAAATGCTGATAACAGTGACCTTTACAAAATGTGTTTATTTCAAAATTCAGAATTTTGGAAGCAGCTTTTGTGAGTAAAATTTGTGGAATTGCCTTTGAGTGATGACTTTCTGTAGACTGTACACTGACCATAAAGAATATTGTTACATACATTGAAATAATTTTGTCGGTTTCCCATTGGAGGGCAAAAGTGAGAGATAGAAAACAACTGCAGAAGGTGTGAGTAGCTGTGTCATCACAATGCTGTTTACTCACTGTGTGGCAGATGGGCACTACATGTTTATGTACTTAGAATCTCGTTTCCAGTAAAATAGAGAAGAGAGTTTCAGTGAATATGCAAAATGTATGTGACAATATACTTTAGCTTCCTGTTCATATGAAAAGCAAAATTCTCAGCCAAGGTGAGATTTTGACCTGAGTCTGAACCCCGTGGACCTTTGAATCCAGAAATTCATCTTAACAGGAGCTTATGCCTGCCCTTTGGTTTTATACAGTATGCAGTTTCATTGTGAATATATATGCTTCTTTTTTGGGTTTGTCCAAAAAAGGTTTACCTTGTTTCTTCTTTGTTGTTGACATATGTCCGTTTCATTATTTTTAAAGTCTGTGCCTTTTCTTTAGCTTTATCGATTTTTTCTTCCTTATTCAAAATATTCTATCTGCATTTTTCCAATTATTAGAACCTTTTTTTTTTGCATTTTTTCATAATTGATATTTGTGTTGAGTATTGCAAAGCAATATTAAAACAGTACTCACTTGCTGGAGTGTATATGTGTGTACACATGCAAAACCAAATTCATATACCTCACTTGTAAAAAATAGGAAACTAAATACAGAAATTGTTTACTTATTAATGTTGAAAGTTATTTGCACAGCTCTCTAAATGAAAGTAGTTTTTTCCACTTTATTTTGCATAGATTACATTTTTATGTTATATAAAATTATATTAATATATCATGTAACAATATATTATTATATATATTTTGCCACATAGGCTCCCTATACATATCTGACTGCTAAAAAGCATGCAAACTCACCTTGTCGTAGAATCTGGGCTGAGCAAAACTAGTCCAGGTTCATTTATCATACGTTGGCTACTCTGCACTGCATAAAGTGCAAGACATTGAAAGAATGTCAGTAACTTCTAAATCAGCAGCCTTCCCCTAGTGAAGTTACGTAGGAGAGTAAAGCTTAAGTGTTCTCAGTGACTTTCACTCCCTCCACACAAGAGTATTGCATTTGGCCACATGGGGTAAATTCCAAGGATGGTCCTACTTGGTAAGATTACTGACGTTGAGAATCTATCAGAAGTGCATATGTACACAAAATGCATATTTTTAAGTGTTGTATTTTGTGATAATTAATAACTTAATCCACATAATTTCATTGTGGTTCACTCATCTCTTTTTCATAGGAAATGGTACTTGAAAGGGAAATTAAAATGAAACCACTAATTTACATTTGTTTCTCAATTTTTGTTTTATGAGGTACCTTTTCCAGTGATAGTCTCATTTGGTTATAATACACTAACAGACAGTAATCTACAATGTGTTGCATCTTTTCATTTTAATATTTTTCCTTGGGAAAAAGATTACTGTCTTTACTGTCTTGACAGCAAGCTTCATATTTGTGCTATTCTTCTTCATGTCTTTGACCATGGCAGTTACCTCTGTTGTTCATGCTACCTGCCTGATTTTGATGACCGAAATATTTTTCACTAAGAAATATCTGAGTATTGTTAAGTAAACATCTGTCTGTGATTCCTTATTATTTACCATATATAACATTTTTAAATAGTCTACGTACACTAAATGGGTATTTGTAAGCTTTTAAACACTTAGCCTTTGAAAGTGTGAGGCTGCCACACAATTTCTTAGACCTTAAATGTGAGAAATTTATGTTGATAGTTGTTTGTCTTATCTCTATGTTCACAACCACTTTCTTTGAAGTGACAGATTTCCTCTCCAAAAACTTAGAATGCTTTGGGTTAATGTTGCATTGTGTAAATGTAGGCTGAAAGTAATTTGGGGTTCCATGTGGAAATTCTGATAACTTGTGAGACTGCAGTACCAAAGTTTTAAAATCCTATTGTACAGTCATAGTTTATTTATGACTTGTATCTTCCTTGTTTCATCGTAGAATTTTAAATGGCCTTTAGCAGAAGCTAAATAAGTGAAATGTGGCCCAGCGTGCCAAAGTCAGGTAATAAAGTATGTATGTGCATAGGACTTGAAGGGAAAGCGCATATTATCCAAGCTAAGGAAAGCTGCTCCTCCTAGTCAAACATTGAGCCTTAGCACCGATCTCCTTAGAAGTCAAGGCAAAACGGTCTTTCCTGTAGTTTTCTCATTGCATTAAGTTCTTGGTGACTTACAGTGGTAATGAGCTAACTTACAGTAGAAGAATTGTTAGTCAATGCCTTTTCTAGGCACAGTTACCACTCATTGGCAGCAGATCTACGTTCAGTTAACTAGCACCTCTCAAAGCTAAAAAACAAACATTCCTATTTTTGTGGACTGATCTTAGATGTCATTATTATAGAAGATCTACCAACTTGACCATATGTTTCAGGAGAGGAACTTCATACTGTTCCTTATGTGAGTACATGGAAATTACTCATAATCTATAATCCATGGTGCCTAAAAAGAATTGAACACTTTTTTTCTAGCTCATAAGATTTACTTGTTTTCATTCAGAATGGTGTCTTAATGACCACAACAGGTTCATAATGTTAAATCCAAAAGAAATTACCAAATAGTTTGCCAATTAATTTTAGTTATGGAAATTATTAATAACCTTTTGGATCAGTAAAAAGCATCTTTACCATGTTGGTTCCATTATTCATTCATACTTAATTTTTACTTCTTAAATTCATTAGAAAGGGTCTCTGTTGCCATGGTGCCTGGCCTGTTCCTTTTGTAATTCAAGGAGACAGTAGCCACTCTTATATGCCTAGATTAGTTTTAACGAAGGCTTATATTTTAAAACTTTAGGGATGGACATTAGTAAGAACTGAAATTAAGAAAGACTTGACAGGAAATATTGTGACTTTTGTTTAGACTTGACAGATGAATAGAGTTTAGGCAAAGGAGAAACATACTACAAAAAGCTTCCCCTGTACATACTATCTTTAAAGTTGTATACACAAAAGGTGTTTATATTTAAGTATTTTTAAGAAAATGTCTTTGTTGTAAATGCATATGACCTGATTCTTAGGTAAGTCCTATGTGTTGTAGTTAATATCATGTGATCAAGGCATACTAGTGACAGTATCAGAATAAAAATGTATAATGAACACATCTTTATGCATAAATTTGGGAGGTTAGTATGTGATCCAGTGTCACAGAAACAGCATACAAGTGCAGAGTAGAAAAGAGTTGTGGCTGGCAGATTAGGAGAATTTAGGGAATAGGACTTTGAGTTCGATCTGGAGGAATGGCAGGATTTGAATTGGTAAAGAAATTGGGAGAGTATAGTCAGGGTTAGATACTCAGCAGTGGAGACCAGCCTTTTTATGTGGCAAGAACTAAGTTAGAGAAGTAGTCTTAATTGTCATGAAGTCTCACTTCTAACAAACTACATAGGAAAGAGTGGGAACTGTGAAAGTTCTAGTATTTATGACTTTATAAATACTCCAAACCTGGTGACTACATTGTTCTCTTCTTAGTATTCTAAGACAGTTTATTATCTTCCTAAGCAGTTTACTACTTGTTCTAAGATAAAATAAGACCTTTAGAATAAGGCTTTAGCATCATGATAGTTATCCCAAAATAGTTTCTTATTTTGAGACTTCTGCATGAATTATGTTCAGTTAAAAGAGACTCAGTAAAAGTAATTATACCTCATGTTTTTTACATTTCCTTTGATCCATGAGTGAGGTATTTACAGACTATATGATGGCATATAGTAGGAAAAAGACTATGATTCATCCCAATTACAAAGATGTTTCCTAGGAAAGAAACTCTGGAGAAATGTCTTATGTCTTTACTAATGGTTTTGAGACTTAAACAAGTAAATCTTGTCTTTTCTGTGTATGGCTGTAAATGGTCATAATTTTATACTTGCAAATATCAATTTGATCTGAATCAAACTTTTCCAGCGTAGTTGGCCTATTTGCAAGGTTGGATATCCATGGGCTATAATGGATATATGCTCTATAAGATATCAGCGGTTTATATGGATTTTAGGTACTAGTAACATCTTTGAACATAAAATCTGAGAAGTGTCCTTTGGGTGCAGCAACTATAATGTATTTGGTGACCTTAGAGAGAGGATAGTTTCACAAGAATGGAGGCAACAGGAGCCAGATGTAAGTGAAGAGTGATGTAAGTGGAGATAGCTAGTTTAGATGACTGCTACAGGGAGTTTCCTGATGAAGGGGAGAGGGCTGGGGCATAGACAACAGAAAGGGGAAGCTGCATCAAGGATGAATAAGAGAGTGTAGCATTTTTAAATGCTGAGAAGATTATGTAGAAGAACAGCTGAACGTGAAAGGATTAACAATGGAGCAGGTTTCTGAGAAATCAGGAGAGGATAGGAACAGAAATCAGGTTAAGAGGGACCCTCATTTTGTAAGGCAGGAGGCAAGGTTCAGCATGAATATATATTTTTGTTTGACTTTATAAATACTGCAAGCCTGGTGAGTACATTGTTCCCTTCTTAGTATTCTAAGAGAGTTTATTATCTTCCTAAGCAGTTTACTACTTGTTCTAAGATAAAATAAGACCTGTTGGCTTTAGCATCATCATAGTTATCCCAAAATAGTACCTTATGGTTGGGAGTAGGTGGTGAGAAAGAAGGTGAGGGATGCTTTGCAGGAAGGTCCTGTGCTCTCTGTCAGATCAGAGGTTAGGTAATCTGATGATGGTGGGGTACAAGGGGACGGAGGTGATTAATAAGAGTTTGGAATAGTTGTTGTGGTAAATGAGAAAAGGAAGCTGACTGAAACCAAGTAAGAGCATTGCTGAGCTCTCAAACCTTGGGCTACAGAGCCAATCTGGGCTCTTGCCTCTACTTAAGTTCCATCCAAAGTGGTGACTTCACATGCCTCACAGTGGCTCACTCCTTCCCACCACCTGCAGGACTCCCATCTCTTCTGCTTTTGATCAGATACCCTTGTTCCTTTATGCCTATCTCAGGAAGATCATTTCTTGATCTCTTCAGCTGGAAGTCCTATCAGTCCCCCTCCAGTCTCCTACAACAGTTGAACCCATCTTAAGACTTACACAGTTTCTGGGTGATTAGGAAAATAGTATGTTGAAGAGACATCTGCACTCCCATGTTTATTGCAGCCCTATTCATAATAGCCAGGGTATACAATCCACCGAAGTGTTCATAATCAGATGAATGCATAAAGACAATGTGATGTGTAAATATATACAATGGCATTCTATTCAGCCACAAAAAAGAATGAAATCTCATCATTCCCAGCAACATGGATGAGCCTGGAGCACACAATGTTGAGTAAAATAAATCAGGCACAGAAAGATAAATTCTGCATGGTCTCATATATGGAAGCTTTAAAAGTTGATCTCATAGGAGTAGAGAGTAGAATAGTGGTTACTAGAGGCTGCAAAAGTGAAGGGAAGTAGCCAACGATTGGTTAATGGATACAACAGCACAGCTAGATAAGAAGAATAAATTCTAGTGTTCTATAACACTGTGGGGTGACTATAATTAACAGTAATTGATTATATACTTGTAAATAGCCAAAAGAGCAGATTTTCAGTGTTCTCAACACAGGAAGTAAGTGTTTGAGGTAATGGATATGCCAGTTACTGATCTCATCGTTACACATTGCATACATATCTTAAAATAGCACACTACCTCGTAAATAGGTACAATTATTTGTCATTTAAAAATACTAAAAAGCAAGAATAATCATGTAATTAGAAAATATATTTTTCCCTCTTTACTAGAGTGTAAGCTCCTTTGGGTCAAGGAGCTTCCAAAACCACAGTAAAAGCATTGAATCAGTCAGTCTCTGTTTCTCCTTTCCCCCTCTCCTTACCCCTGCCCCTGCCCCACCCCCCACCCAGGGCAATGGTGCTAAATTGTTCAATAAGTATTGAATGAATATATTAATGAATATAACAGATATACTGCAATCAAATTGTATATGAGATCAGTTAACTTCTATAGGAATATGTTTGTCAGAATTCTTTACGAGGCTAATAACCCACAGGCACCACCTTGAAGAATATTATTTTATGAGGATATCTAACTCCTCTACAATGGCAGTGAAATATATTGTATTTGTAGGTGATTGTGGCTCAGGATATTTTGTATTTGGCTTATTTGCACTCTCCTAGCCATAAAGAGCTTATGCCAAGCACAATCTCTGTTGTCCAACTTTGCTTATTATGTAGCTTTTACAGCAACTTTTCTAATAGTTTGGATGTAAATGCCATAATGTATCATAAGCCCAGATTCCTTTAAAAAATTTCATCCTCATAGCCTTCCTTTAAAATTTTATTTTAGTTTATTTCTCACTCACTGACTCACTGTGCTATGTTGAAGGAACTTTGTATACCAAGTGCAACCTCATATTCTATTGGACCTACAAGGTTTGGCTAGGAGAGGAAAACTCAGGATGAAAACATCAAAGAGGCAGCAATTACAAAAAATGGGAATGTTGGATGTCACAGAGTATGATGGAATATGCCTGAGAATTCTCACCTTTTATGCAGCCTT
Organism: Theropithecus gelada; assembly: GCF_003255815.1. Taxonomy (NCBI): domain Eukaryota; kingdom Metazoa; phylum Chordata; class Mammalia; order Primates; family Cercopithecidae; genus Theropithecus; species Theropithecus gelada. The sequence goes on from NC_037681.1 coordinate 50,962,233, forward strand.
AAGTTCCATTGGCTAATAGCTTGTAACATATACATAAATTGAAGCAGATTGCTGTTCTTTTATAAAGGTCATCCTCTTTTATGACTTCACAACTTTTAATAATTCAGATATTTGTATTTTGCTGACCATTTTTTCTGCACTATAAACCAGTTCATTTTATTTTATACTCTTAATTAGCTCTTTATCTAAAGTGTTTTTATTTAAAGTGTTGGCACACAAGTTTAAGATAAGCTAAATTAGCCAACAGATATAACTAACTATTGGGTATTAATCAAAAGGATGATAGTATGGCTTATTGTTAAAATGAAACTCAGTATTTAGATCTTAATTTACAATTTGACAAGCTAAACCAGAAGTTTCTCAGATGCATCTAATGCCTCTTCTGCTGTCTTGGGAATAGAGATAGATAGCAATTATAACTCAAATTTCATTTCTGTAAACTTCAAGATCATGGGTTTCATTGTTTCACTAAAGTGCCATCCAAAAATAGTGTTCTACATCACCACAATAGCAGTGTTGTCCTCTGGCTGCCATCGTCCTTACCCAAGGCCTAAAAAACACATACTTGATTTTTTTTTTTCTTCTATTTCAGTGTTTTTGTCCATCCACTTGTAAACAGATTTCCCGCCACAACCCCCAATGCAGTTTCTGTCTGGCAAGATAATGCTGAAACATTATACTATCACCTTGGGGAAGGGTGGTTGGAAAAGATAAAACCCTTAACTTCCAGGTCCATCTGCTGAAATTGTCCGAATTTGGCCAGTGTATTATATAAAGTGATAGCACATGGAGAGAAAAGAAGAAAATGAATCTTGACGAGTGAGCTGCCATCATTTTTGTGGCAGTCTCTACCAATACTGTTAAATTTCTACCCACTGGATTTTTCAGGCTCCTAATTATTGGTATGTATATTATAGGTGGTGTTTGTATAGCCACTCAGAATTTTAGATTTGCTTTGGTTTGGTTTTTTTCCTGTTGAATTAGGTGGGGATGTTTGAAATAAACAAGAAGATAAGGGAAGGGCTCTTTTCTTTCCTTTTACTTTAAGTTCCGGGATGCATGTGCAGAATGTGCAGGTTTGTTACATAGGGATACGTATGCCAAGGTGGTTTGCTGCACCTGTTTACCCTTCCTCTAAGTTACCTCCCCTAGCCCCCACCTCTCAGCAGGCCCTCCTGTGTGTTGTTCCCCTCCCTGTGTCCATGTGTTCTCATTGTTCAACTCCCACTTATGAGTGAGAACATGCGGTGTTTGTTTTTATTTCTATTTGGGACCGTCTCCTCCATCAAACTTTCTCGAATCCTGTCAGCCAAACTGGTCTTTTCTTTTTCTGAATCCCTAGAGCAGTTTAACTGTACTTCTATTAAGATTCCTCAGGGTGTGTTGTAGTTGCATGCATGAACCTCTCTTCTCTACCCTGTTAGCCTGTTGACTACCCTGTTCTTGCTTCCTTTTTTTACCCGCACTGAATGCATCTAGCCAAAAATAGCTTTGTTGTTGTTGCAGTTGTTCTTGTTATTAACTGTTCTGGCTGGCTGAATCACATCTAGAATGGCTTTAATACTAAGGAAGGCTTCTTGTTGACTTTAATGAATTCATTCAAGATATAATATATATGGTAGGTACAGATGTCACAGTCTTGAAGAGGGTTAAAGAATATCACTACTTTGTGTGGTATAGAGCTTGATGGTATATGGCCACACTCTGACAATATCCTGGAAGGTTCTCAGGATTTCTTGCTGTAATTCTTTCTAGTTTATTTTCTGTGTATAATTAGACAGTGCTTTCTAAGTAGCAGAATTTGGTTGTAGATACTGATGCAGCTTAGAAAAAAAATGTTCTATGATGGCAGTTAGTCCAACTTTTATCTTCTTCAGGGCCATCAGGCCTCTGTAATAATTAGAATCCTTAAAAACTGGCTATATTCTAGACTCTAATATATTATAAAAGTTTTATGCTCGTCAGTGATGTCTCAAGCACATCATAAAGCATCAGTGATCTTTCCAACAATGTTCCTTGGTGCCAGTGATTTGGGTGACTGGAAAAGTTTGCCAGTGGAAGAACCACTTGCTGCCCTGATAAGGAACCAATATTACTGTATTTCAAAAAAAAAAGAAAACCCTCTAGGCTTATCTAAAGGACATGAGTAGAGGTAAGGTTTTATATATCAGAGTGATGCTGTAGCCAAGTTACAGTCTCTGTAAATATGGGGTAAATGAGAAATAATCTTGATCATTGGGATGATGGGCTCGTTTTTCAAACTGCCTCTGTGTTGACCATGCTCTCTGCCTTATTGCTTTCATTCAAATATAGCTGTCTCCTGACTCCATACCTCTTCCTTGTTTCCCTCTCAAATAAGAGCTGTTCATTCTCTCGTATCTCACTACCATATAGTGTTCTTAATTTACTTCTGATTTATCCATCCTGGAGTTAAAAAACAAAAAATACCGTGAGTCAAAGAACATTTTTTGAGCCTTTTGTCATCTAAATATAGCAACCTTTACCTCTCTCAGATACCAGTCAACCCTTCACTACATCCTCTGCCTCAGCCTTCGTTTCACTGGAGAGGGGAGACTTAGCACCTGGCTCAGTCTCCATTCCCTCCCTAGTCTAGCCATCCTCTTAGGTAAGTTCACCGTCTGTGTGATAACTCATGCCAGTTCCATGATCTCCTCATTATTCACACTACTTCATACTTTGGATCTTGTCTTCAGGAATTGCTCCACCTGTTAAACGTTAAATTGCAACATCTCACTCTCTAGGCTATTTTTAGTCTCATTAAGATCTCTCTTCCCTTAATGCCCTTATGCTTTTTCCCTATCCATAATCATCCTTCGGTGTTCATGCTTTTCTCTCTTCTCAGTTATACTCTGTGGTCCATTGCTTAAACCAAACTCTGGCTAGTATCTTGAACACCTTAGCCCTGTTGCCCTGGGTGGCACACAGTCAGCAGAAGTGCATTCCTGGGTCTTGCCTGCTGCTTGCCTTCTCTTTACCTGCACTGGCTTTTAGCTCTGCTGAGAAAATCCCCTAAACCATGCAGATTACTGCCAAAATAAACTCTTGGTTGCTGTATTAGTTTTCTAGGACTGCTGTAACAAATTATCATAAACTAGGTTGTTTAAAACAGTAGGAATGGCCAGGCACAGTGGCTCACGCCTGTAATCCCAGCACTTTGGAAGGCTGAGGCAGGTGGATCACAAGGTCAAGAGATCGAGACCATCCTGGCTAACACGGTGAAACCCCATCTCCACTTAAAAAATACAAAAAAATTAGCCGGACATGGTGGTGGGTGCCTGTAGCCCCAGTTACTCGGGAGGTTGAGACAGGGGAATGGCGTCAACCCGGGAGGCAGAGCTTGCAGTGAGCCAAGATCACGCCACTGCACTCCAGCCTGGGCAACAGAGCAAGACTCCATCTCAAAAAAAAAAAAAAAAAAAAGTAGAAATTTATTCTCTCACAGTCTGTAAGCTAGAAACCTGAAATCAAGGTATTGGCAGAGCCATGCTCCTTCTGAAGGCTTTGGGGAGGAGTCCTTCCTTGCCTCTTCTTGGTTGCTATCAGTCTTTGGCATTCCTTGATTTATGGCAGCATGCCTCCATCTTTATATGGCCTTCTGCCTTGTGACTCCCCACTTTTAAGGACGCCACTCATGATACCCACCATAATCCACAATAACCTCATTGTGACTTAACTAATTATTTAGAAATAGGTTCTTTGCAGATATAAAGTCACATTCTGGGGTTCCAGTAGACATTAAATTGGGGGACACTCTTCAACACAGTACGGTTGCTGACTTCAATGCTGGCTGACCATTTTTCGGTTTCCCTAGTCAACCATTTCATTCTCTGCAGTAGCAATTTCATGCCTCCCCTGTCCATCCTCAACACTCTTGTCCCCGCTTCTCTTATCTTTAAGCTCTAACTTACCAATCATTCCTTATCGTCAGCATTTAATGTTGTTCAAATGTCTTTAGTCTTTAAAAAGGAAAAAAAAAAAAGACTTAAAAAAAAAAAAAACTATGCAACTACATGGACACTTTTTATAACCCCTTCACCATTCACCCCTACTCCAAGCTTCTACACTACATCTGTCTTTGCTTCAGATATAAGCTTCTTGGAAGAGCTGTTGATGAACTGTCACCGCACACTTCTTCCCTAATAACTTCAAAACTTTTTGTGATCAGTCTTCTACCTCTTAGATTCCACTAAACCTGAACACTCTCTCAAGTGACCACATTGTGGTAAATTCCAGACCTTGTCTTTTCTTACTTTGTCACTAACACTTGATCGTAATGGACACCCCCTTCCTCTAGAAACATTCTCTGCCTTGAGACCAGCTTAGGGAGAACTAGTGAAGAGGATAGAACTAGAAGACTTATGAGATCTCTTTTAATTCTAATATTTGATCATTTTCTGAGATTTCAAGAATCTTCTGTTCTCTTTTTTTAATAGAATGTCTAGGCAATTTGTGGTTATTTAAACATGGTAGTGCTTTTTTTATGATGTTGAGACTATGGGGTGCAGCATCTTTCTCATGCGGTTACTGTAATTTCAAAGGGATTATTTTTGGTAACTATTTGTTATTGTTAAATTTCTCAGAAATATAAAAGCACTCTAGGGAAACTTTAAATAGACAAGAGCTCTACTGAATTTAAAACCCTAAGATCTGAAGATACAGACTTTGATGCATTAAATTAGTCTTTTGAAGTTCTGAAGTCTAAGAAGTCCTCTTGTAACATTATAAGGTTTTTATATTTATAAAAATAGGCTTATTATCTAATTTGATTTTTCAAAGACAACAGGATGAATTTGTAATAGAAAGAAGAAACTAAACATTGTAAAAGTTAAGCAAACTTGAATCGTTTATAATTTCCTCTTTCCTAACAATATCTTTAGTATGAATAACTCATTGGTTTATGGTAACTTTTTTTTTTTTTTGAGACGGAGTCTCGCGCTGTGTCACCCAGGCTGGAGTGCAGTGGCGCGATCTCGGCTCACTGCAAGCTCCGCCTCCCAGGTTCAGGCCATTCTCCTGCCTCAGCCTCCGAGTAGCTGGGACTACAGGCGCCCGCCACCACGCCCGGCTAGTTTTTTGTATTTTTAGTAGAGACGGGGTTTCACCATGTTAGCCAGGATGGTCTCGATCTCCTGACCTCGTGATCCGCCCGCCTCGGCCTCCCAAAGTGCTGGGATTACAGGCTTGAGCCACCGCGCCCGGCCGGTAACTTTTTTTTTAAGAGCTCTCCGCTTAGAAAAATAGTTGAACTCTATTGGAAGTAGAACAATTTGATTTTTATCCAAGATCAATGATTAAAAGATAATTGACCAGTCTTTAAGTGTTGTAGTAATTCCAAATGTCCCTAAGTCTTCCTAGCCTAAAGATACAGATGAGATTATAATAATACCAAAAAGTTCTGTCTAGAAGCCTTCTTCAGCCTAGCTGCCAAACTTCAGCATCTCTCCCCAAATGTCCAACAATAATTTCCAAGTCTTTCTGTCTCCTGAGCTCTGGCCCTCTCGTAGAAGTCTTCCTTGCAAAATCCATGTGAGGAAGCCACCTTGATCAGGTCACCTCATAGCGGGCTGTATAGGCCAGAAACATTGCTTCACACCTAGGGCATGGCTCTGTGTGCTGATGACGTTTTCAACCCTCCAAGGGCCAAGTGGTTCTGGCCTCTCTCTGTCCTGAAGGAGATCCCTCCTGGGAAGCACTTCTTCATCTCCTTCAGCTTTTAATTCAAATCTTCTCTCTTTCTCTAGGACTCAGACCATATCCTTGGGGATAAACACCTTGCTCTCCTCTCCTGTCCTTTTTACGAGTTTCTGTTCATGTGGCTGTGCCCCCAAACATCCTCTTCAGAGACCTCTTCCCCACTGCCATATCATTCATGCATATACATGGGGATGAGGAGAGTGGATGAAAATTTATACTGCAGATATCGTTAGAGCAGTTAAGAGCCAGAACTCCTAACCAGACTCTGAGTCCTCAAACTCTCCTCTTCTCTTTGTGCCTTAGTTTTGTTTTTTGTTATTTGTTGTTGTTGTTGTTTTGTTTCGTTTGTTTTTTTGAGACGGAATTTCACTATTGTTGCCCAGGCTGGAGTACAATGGCACAATCTCAGCTCAGTGCAACCTCCATCTTTCGGGTTCAAACAATTCTCCTGCCTCAGCCTCCTGAGTAGCTGGGATTACAGGCACGTGCCACCACACCCAGCTAATTTTGTATTTTTAGTAGAGACAAGGTTTCTCCATGTTGGTCAGGTTGATCTCAAACTCCTGACCTCAGGTGATCCACCCGTCTCTGCCTCCCAGAGTGTTGGGATTACAGGCGTGAGCCACAGCACCCAGCCACTTTATCCCCTAGTTTTGTTCAGCTGTAATGAATTAATAAAAGACCCAATTAAATCCAGTCAAATAAAATTGCAGAAATCTTCACAGGTTATTTAAAAAAACTTAACATTATGAATTGCTATAAACTTGATAGACAAGATTTTGGCAAACAGTACGTTTTGTAAATTCTGTAAATTGGTTATTTGGCATTGACCCATTAGCAAATTGGCCTGCTTTCCAGTTGATCAGATATTAAATTCCAGTTAGGTTCACTTGGGACTTCCTACAGCCATAGTTCTTTCATGACAGTAAACTTCACAAAACAGTTTTAAAAATATTAAATAATGTCTTCCAATTGAAATATTGTTCCATGTTTAGTTTTATTGAGAACAAAATGTGTCCTCTCTGATAGGGGAGGTGTATGCAACACAATTACAGTAGTTGCTCAAGGATGTTGTGTTAGAGTACTGTCCAGCATAGCTGGATGCTGACTTTGTTTTCAGTTGGATGAATTGAGAAAAAGGTGGATAACTGGAGTATGTTTATCCTAAATCAGGAGAGTGTCATGTTGAGGAAAAAAAAAAAAAGCAGAGAAACAGGACAGTATATTGCTGTCATCCAGAGGGACACTTGCCTACTGAAAATGTAAATTAGACATACAACAGAATAAGAATGTCTTTCTCCTGTTCATCTCATTCCTAAGTTGTGAAAGTGTTGATGAGATGTCTTTAAGCACTAGCGTTGTTGGAGTGAATTGAATGTACTTAGTACGTGGGGTATCTTCTTGAAAAGCAAATGAAAAACACAAATGTGTATATACACAGATAGCTTTTATTTATAATGGTGTCTATTTTATCTTTGATATTCAAAGCATATTAAAGTATCCAATTATGAGTGGTGAACTTTTACCTACTAATCTTTTAGTTCGTTTTCTTTGGGTCTGCTGCTTCTACTCATGTCTTTGACCAATGTTTAGTAATAGGCCAGGATTCTTTTTCCATTCATCCAGTGTTTGAAAGGATCTGTTGTAGTAAATCAAAGCATCCAAGAGGTGATTTAGACTAAGTTTTTCTCCCTTCTGTATGGCATTTTAAATTCTATTTTATGGAATTTTGTTTTGAGAGGTGATAATCATGTCTCCTTACTCAAGGACATCTGTCTGCCTTCAGTGTTGCCTTTCTGGTACGTTTCATTTCATTTACATAATCATTCTACTCAGACTTTATCTAGAGAATTTTTTAGAATCTGTTATGTCCATAAGAATTCTGGATCCTGCTGCTTAGGAAAGGCCTTCATTTAAATAAACGCCTAGTGATTTGAGAACATTTGTGAGTGAAGATGTGTCTTGAAATCTCACTTAAAAATAATTTTTGCCAGCTATTTTAAGTTCCATTATTGACTTTAAAATACTCTAACTAAGGCTTTTGATAGATTTTTTTTTTGAAATAGGAAACAGTAGTCGATTAGTATTCCCTAGCTGAAGCAACTTTATAGATAGCAGGGAAATCACGTGATTTCTAAAAAGAAGTGAAGAATGAATTAGAAGGAATAAAAGATTTTATTTACCCTACCAAGAGGCAGTAAACCTATTTATTACCCATTCTTATGTGAAGACGGACCTAATATATTATTATATTCTGAGAGTGATGAGACATGGCTTTTACAGGGAGGATGAAAATGAAGAAGCAAATTACATATTTACTTTGGAATAGAAACTTGACATTAAAACAGATCATCTTATGTTTCACTGTTTGAAACTCAGGAAGAGTTTCAGAAACTAATTATCTAGCAGCAGGTAGTGGCGTGGAAATATATTAAATATACATAGAAAACTCTGATACTTGAGCATGGAAAAGAGCCAGGTTACTTTTATTTTTACACAAATAAAACAAAGTTCAAAGGTGCTAAATATCATTAAAATAAATACTAAGTACTAATAACCAGCAAAGAAATGCCTAGCCAAGACATTTCATTTCACAATGAAATACACTGCATGATTTGTAACATCAAAGCTGCTCTGCTGTCCTAAATGTTCCCTCTTCTCAGTCCTTCAACTTCGAGGTAAAATTGGAGAACTGATACATGTATTGTGACTTTCGCAGTTTAGGGCATTAGAAAAACAGTTTGTACAACTGAAAGTGGAACTAAATGTTATAGCTATTGAGGAAAATAATGTTACTTTCCAAACTAGAGTATAGTGATCACATCTGTAAAATGAAAATACCTGCCTCAGGATTACTGTCAGGAACAAATGACTTCTGTGTAAAGAGCTTAGCTCAGTACCGAGACCACGCTAGTGTTCCACACATCACCAAAATTATTACTAATGAACTGTTTAAGGATAATTTCCAGCTGCTGAGCTTTGAGCAGTGGCCTTAAGTACAATATTTATGTTGCATCCTTTAAGGTCAACAAATGAAAGAGTACTTTTAGAACTGGTTTTTTGTTGATTTTTTTTTTCTTTACTTTAAACAAAGTAGTATGTTTAATTTTTAAATTAAGTTATTGTCTACAACTGTTAGAAACAACTGTTCTCTATATTCATGTTATGTATGTTACATTACTGATAGAATAATCATTCCTACAAAGTTTTATTGAGCACTTGCTATGACCAGGCTCTGAAAAAACAAAATTAAGAAAACATAGACATGTCTTCCCTAATAGACTAGAGCCCACAGTCTATTAAGGGAGACAGACACGTGAACAGTTAATAACACCCTGCACACTATTTCAACTTTCTTTACTTATCCCTTTGCCTCCAATACCCTATCTAGTCCAGAGCTGAATACCTATACACCTTGAAAATTGGCTTGGTTATTGCTCTTCGTAGAAACTTTCTTGCCTTGCCCCTTCTACCATAGTTAGTCATTCCTTCCATTGAATGTTCCTATATCTTCTACGTTTTTACATTGTTGTCCTCATCACATAGTATAATAATTTGTTTATTTACATGTTACCTCCCCTACCAGACTGTTAATGTCATGAGAGGTATTGTTCATCTTTGTGATCCCAGCCCTAGTGCAGGACTTAGTACTTACAAAGTGCTCCATAAATGTGAATGAATGGATACTGTCAACCTTTTTGCCCTCTTCAATCTCTTTCCCATATTCCAACATGCATCTTTGAAAGACACTGACAGAACATCAAAGAAATGAACCAAAACTCGAGCATGGAAAGGAAAATTGAAAAATCAGTTCACTTGGTAGGAAAGCATTATTTTTCTTTCCTAACTTATATTCATAGACCAACCTGGGCATCATAGGGAGACCCTGTCTCTACAAATAATAAAATATTAGCCAGGCATGGTGGTACATATCGGTAATCCCAGCTACACAGGAGGTTGAGGTGAGAGGATGGCTTGAGCTTGCTGGGAGGTCGAGGCTGCAGTGAGCCGTGATTGCACCATCATACTCCAGTCTGGGTGACAGAGCAAGACCCTGTCTAAAGAAAAAAAAAGAGATATATTAATGTATAGTAAAGTCCTAGTAATGTCAGTTTCTCAATTGAAAATGAATTATGTTGTTTATAAAACTGAACTGAGATATCATATCATTATTTCAAAGACAGGGTTGCTAAGCAGAATAACAATTTGATCAAAACTACTGAAGATTGTTTAATCCATTACAAACATTTTAGTAGCATCTATTTAAATGTGGTTATACATTGATTACAAATAATCATCTGCTTATTAAAGTAGGTCCAATAGGACCTGTTATTTACCAATCTGCTACTGACACTTTTTAAAAATTTTTATTGATATGTAACAGTTGTGTGTATTTTTGGGGGCATATGTGATATTTTGATAACTGTATACAATGTGTAACAATCAAGTCAGAATAATTGGACTATTACTTCAAACATTTATCTTTTTGCATTAGAAACATTATATTAATAATTCTTCCCTTCTAGCTATTTTAAATATATGCAATAAATTATTAACTATAATTTCCCTACCAAACTAGAACTTACTCCTTCTAACTACTTTTGTACATCTTAACCAACTTCTTTACATCCCTCCCGACCTTCCCCTTCCCTTGCCAGCCTCTGGTAACCATAAATCTGCTCTTTGCCTCCATGAGATCCACTTTTTTAGCACCAACATACAAGTAAGAATGTGAGATATTTGTCTATCTGTGCTTGGCTTATTTTAATATGATTACTTCCAGTTCCATCTATGTTGCTGCAAACGACAGAATTCCATTCTTTTTAGGGCTGAATAATATTTCACTATGTATATGGAATACATTTTCTTTATCCATTCGTCTGTTGATAGACAGGTTGAGTCCAGCTGTTGTGAATAGTGCTGCAATAAACATGAGAGTGCAGTCATCTCTTTGACATACTGATTTCCTTTCTTTGGGATATATACCCAGAGGTGGGATCGCTGGATCATCTGGTAGGCTCTATTTTTTTTTATTTTTGAGGAACTTCCATACTGTTGTCCATGGTGGCTGTACCATTTTGCATTCCCACCAACAGTGTACAGGGTTTCAGTTTCTTTGCATCCTTGTCAACACTTGCTATCTTTTTTTTTTAAATAATAGCCACACTGTTTTCTATAATGGCAAACAGTATAGAACTACTTTATATTCCTACCAAGAATGTATGAACATTTTCCTTTCTCCACATTCTCACCAGCATGCTATTTTTTGCCTTTTTGATAATAGCCCTTCTAACTGAGGTAAAATGCCGGGGTTTTTGTTTTTGTTTTTGTTTTTTTGGGTTTCTTTTTTGAAATGGAGTTTCACTCACTCTTGTCACCCAGGCTGGAGTGCAGTGGCGCAATCTCGGCTTTCTGCATCTTCTGCCTCCTGGATTCAAGCGATTCTCCTGCTTCAGCCTCCCGAGTAGCTGGGATTACAGACCCCCACCACCACACCCAGCTAATTTTTGTATTTTTAGTAGAGACAGAGTTTCACCATGTTGGCCAGGCTGGTCTCGAACTCCTGACCTCAGGGGATCCAAGCGCCTTGGCCTGCCAAAGTGCCAGGATTACAGGCGTGAACCACCACCTATCTCATTGTGGTTTTGATTTGCATTTTCCTGATCATTATTAGTGATATTGATCATTTTTTCATATACCTGTTGGGTATTTTATGTCATCTTTTGAGAAACATCTATTTCAGGTGTTTTGTCCATTTTAAAATCAGATTATGTGCTTTTTTGCTATTGAGTTGTTTGTGTTCTTTATGTATTCTGGTTCTTGATCCCTTGTCAGATGGATAGTTTACAAATAGTTTCTCCTATTCTGTAGGTTGTCTCTTCACTTTGTTGATTTGTTTCCCTTTGCTGTGCAGAAGCTTTTTAGCTTGATGTAATTCCATTTGTCTGCTTTTGCTTCCTGGGCTTTTGAGGTCTTACCCCAAAAAACTATAGCATTTCACTGAGTGTTTCCTTGAAGTAATTTCGTAGTTTTAGGTCTTACATTTAAGTTTTTAATCCATTTCGAATTGATTTTTGTATATGCTGAAAGATGGGTATCTAGTTTCATTCTGCATATGAATATTAAGTTTTTTCAGCATTATTATTAAAGAGACTGTCTTTTCCCCAGTGCATATTCTTGGCACCTTTGTGGAAAATAAGTTGGCTCTTAAGTGTGTGGACTTATTTCTGGGTTCTCTATTCTGTGCCATTGGATCTATGCATCTGTTTTTCTACCAGTACCATGTTGTTTGGGTTACTCTAGCTTTGCAGCATAATTTGAAATCAAGTAGTGTGGTGCCTCCAGCTTTGTTCTTTTTGCTTAGGATTACTTTAGCTATTCAGGGTCTTTTGTGATTCCATACGAATTTTAGTGTTGTGTTTTCTATTTCTGTGAGGAATGTTATTGATATTTTGATAGGGATTGTATTAACCTGCAAATTGCTTTGGGTAATACTACTAGCACTTTTCTTTAATAAACTATACTTGAAGATTCTTATAAAAGTATGAACTGGAAAATAGTTTCTCTTCTTTCTAATTAATCCATTTAAAGAGCTTTAAATGCCCTATTCTTGGTATTGAATGGCCATAGATTAAAGGTTTAGTTAGTAGTCCCTACTACTTGGGAGGCCAAGGCAGGAGGATTGCTTGAGCCCCGGAGGTGGAGGCTGCAGTGAGCTGTGGTCATGCCACTGCACTCCACCTTGGGCAACAGAGCGAGATCCTGTCTCAAATTTTTAAAAAAGACATTAAAATTCTAATTCTAAAATTTTGTCATTCCACTGACTCCCCAATTCATTTTATTCCACCTATACAATAAAAAAAATTACATAAGAAATGTAATATAGGTTTTATGTTTTAATAAAGCTTTCATAGTTTCACACTTGTTTTTAGGGCCTGGAAACTCAGATATGTGCTAGGAGCCTTTTTCATTATAAGCTTTATTGTGCTATTTGACCTTTTAATCTATGTTATTTTTAGTCTATATGTTATTCTAAATTTAAAAAATCAAGTTTCATAAACTTGTTCCTGCCAGAATACATGTTTTTCTCCGTATTCAGTCCTCCTGATTCGTATAATTTTTTCCAATACTTTCATGGAAAAATTTTCAAACATATAGCAAAGTTCAAAGAGGCTTACAGCAAACACCCATACACATACCACCTAGAGTCTCCTCCAAGCATTTATTTTACTTCCTTTATCAAGTTATCTGTTTCTTTTAGAGAACTGATTAGATGAATGTGATCCTTGATTAGAGTTCTTTTATGAATTCCTTCTTTTTTGGCTTGTTTTCTTAATTTGCATCAAATTTTATTGCTGTTTCATTTAGCTCTGTGTGACTAAGATTCCTTCGTGTGTGTGCATGTGTATGTGTGTATACACACATTTTCACAACCAGAATTTCCAGGTGTTTACACCAAAGTAGCCAATTACCACTATTAGATTAACTATTATGTGGGAGAGTCTCTTGTATCTCAGCACAATGTATAAAATTGTAATCTTTTTTTCTTCTCTTAGGAGTTCCATGTTAATTTAAATGAAACAATGTATAATTAATACTTCTCTAGGAAAAAACAACCAAGCAGATTTTATTGGATATTTTTAAAGGTGTCTACAAAGTTTATGCTATATTTGAATCTTGCTGTATAACCCTGAAATATTTTACTCAAATATAAAATAAGCATTATTTTAATATATACCTGTATTTTCCCAATAAATCATATGCCTAAAGCCTATCCCATTCAGTTATGCTAGTCTCCAGAAATGATTGCCTGGTGACTTTATTGGTTTTGTCTTTACCTCTTTTCCTTCTCATTTATGGTTTTTAAACATTAATTTTAATCATAGCCTTTTTGTGAATAAGAGATTATGTATCCTTTATTTGTTGAAACTTGAATTAGTTTTCCCTGTGCTGTCTGGTACACACCCGTTTCTTATCACTGAAACTCTCCAGTCTCTTACCTCTTTTGTTTCTAGGGACTGCTCTGTAATATGTTATTACTGGTTTGCAGCAGCCCTCCTGACCACTATCTTTTGTGGGGTTTTTCTTCCCCATTCCATGTCTTTCTCTTAAGGCTGCCCTCTTTTTGATTTTTATGGTGGACCCACATGTTTTCTTCTCTTAGGCTTTAGTAATTCATTCAAATCACTAACATCTTGTTTTCTTCTCTTAGGCTTTAGTAATTCATTCAAATCACTAACATCTTGAGTATAATTATGTCCCAAGCATTATTGAGCTATCAAGACGCCTCCACCTTATTCCTATTCTGCTCAACTTGGATTCTTAGTGCCTCCTGAACACTTTATGCCCATTCCCAACCAGAACCTGTGCCCTGGTTTGCAATGCCTTTCTCACCCATTCCTCGCTATTTCATTCTTACCCAGTATCCTTCAGCATCTAGCTGCTTTGAGCTTTTGCTGAATTTAATAGGTGCATTACAAATACGAGGTTTCTTTATATCAAAGTAATTTTATTTTAAGTTCCAGGGTATATGTGCAGGGTGTGCAGGTTTGTTACATAGAAAAATGTGTGCCTTGGTGGTTTGCTGCACCTATCAACCCATCACCTAAGTATGAAGCCCAGCATGCATTAGCTGTTTTTCCTGATGCTTTCCCCACTCCCACCCATGACAGGCCCCAGTGTGTGTTGTGTGTTGTTCCCCTAACTGTGTCCATACGTTCTTGTTGTTCAGCTCCCACTCATAAGTGAGAAAATGTAGTGTTTTCTGTTCCTGTGTTGGTTTGCTGAGGATAATGGCTTCCAGGTCTATCCATGTCCCTGCAAAGGACATGATCTCACTCCTGTTTATAACAGCATAGTATTCCATGGTGTATATGTACCACATTTTCTTTATTCTGTCTTTGATGGGAATTTAGGTTGATTCCATGTCTTTGCTATTGTGACTAGTGCTGCAGTAAATATATGCGTGCATGTATCTTTATAATAGAATGATTTATGTTCCGTTGGGTATATACCTAGTAATGGGATTGCTGAGTCATGGCATTTCTGGTTCTAGGTCTTTGAAGAATCGCCACACTGTCTTCCACAATGGTTGAACTAATTTACATTCCCGCCAACAATGTAAAAGCATTCCTGTCTCTCCACAGCCTTGCCAGCATCTGTTGTTTCATGACTTTTAAATAATTACTATTTGGACTGGTATGAGATGGTATCTCATTGTGGTTTTGATTTGTGTATCTCTGATGATCAGTGATGTTGAGCTTTTTTTCATAAGTTTATTAGCCATATAAATTTGAGAAGTGTCTGTTCATGTGCCTTGCCCACTTTTTTAATGGGGTTATTTTTTTTTCTTGTAAATTTGTTTAGGTTTCTTGTTGACTCTGAATATTAGACCTTTGACGGATGGATAGACTGCAAAATTTTCTCCCATTCTGTAGAATGTGTTTGCTCTGATGATAGTTTCTTTTGCTGTGCAGAAGCCCTTTAGTTTAATCAGATCCCATTTGTCAATTTTTGCTTTTGTTGCAATTGCTTTTGTTGTTTTCATCATGAAATCTTTGCCCATGCTTATGTCCTGAATGGTATTGCCTAGATTTTTTTTTCTAGGGTTTTTATAGTTTTGAGTTTTTCATTTAAGTCTTTAATCCATCTTGAGTTAATTTTTGTATAAGGTTTAAGGAAGGGGGGTCCAGTTCCAGTTTTTTGCATATGGCTAGCCAGTTCTCCCAGCACCGTTTATTAAATAGGGAATCCTTTCCCCATTTCTTGTTTTTGTCAGGTTTGTCAAAGATCAGATGGCTGTAGTTGTGCAGACTTATTTCTGAGTTTTCTATTCTGTTCCATTGGTCTATGTGTCTGTTTTTATAACAGTACCATGCTATTTTGGTTACTGTAGCCCTCTAGTGTAGTTTGAAGTCGGGTAATGTGATGCCTCCAGCTTTGTTCTTTTTGCTTAAAATTGTCTTGACTATATGGGCTCTTTGTTGGTTCCATATGAATTTTAAAAGAGTTTTTTCTAATTCTATGAAGAATGTCAATGGCAGTTTAATGGGAAAAGCACTGAATCTGTAAATTGCTTCGGGCAATATTGATTCTTCCAATCCATGAGCATGGAATGCTTTTCCATTTGTTTGTGTCCTCTCTGATTTCCTTGAGCAGTGATTTGTAGTTCTCCTTGAAGTGGTCCTTTACTTCCCTCACTAGCTGTATTCCTAGATATTTTATTCTCTTTGTATCAGTTGTGAATGGGAATTCATTCATGATTTGGCTCTCTGCTTGTCTGTTGTTGGTGTATAGAAATGCTTGTGACTTTTGCACATTGATTTTGTGTCCTGAGACTTTGCCGAAGTTGCTTATCAGCTTAAGAAGCTTTTGGGCTGAAGAGATGGGGTTTTCTAGATACAGGGTCCTGTCATCTGCAAACAAAGACAATTTGACTTCCTTTCTTCCAATGTAGATACCCTTTGTTTCTTTCTCTTGCTTGATTGCCTTGGCCAGAACTTCCATTACTAGGTTGAATAGGAGTGGTGAGAGAGGGCATCTTTGTTTGTGCTGGTTTTTCAAGGGGAATGCTTCCAGCTTTTGCCCATTCAGTGTGATACTGGCTGTGAGTTTGTCATAAACAGCTGCTATTAATATTTTGAGGTATATTCCTTCAGTATCTAGTTTATTGAGAGTTTTGAATATGAAGGAATGTTGAATTTTATCAAAGGTCTTTTCTGCATCTATTGAGATAACTATTTGTCCTTAGTTCTGTTTATGTGATGAATTACATTTGTTGATTTTCATATGTTGAACGAGCCTAGCATCCCAGGGATGAAGCCAACTTGATCATGGTGGATAAGTTTTTTGATAGGCTGCTGGTTTCAGTTTGCCAGTATTTTATTGAGGATTTCTGCATCGATGTTCATCAGGGATATTGGCCTGAAGTTTTCTTTTTTTAATATATCTATGCCAGGTTTGGGTATCAGGATAATACTAGCCTCATAAAATGAGTTAGGGAGGGGTCCCTCCTTTTCAATTGTTTGGAATAGTTTCAGAAGAAATGGTACCAGCTCCTCTTTGTATCTGTGGTAGAATTCGGCTGTAAATCTGTCTGGTCCTGGACTTTTTTTGGTTGGTAGGTTACTACTGCCTCAGTTTCAGAACTCATTATTGGTCTATTCAGGGATTCAGCATCTTCCTGGTTCAGTCTTGGGAGCGTGTATCTGTCCAGGAATTTATCCATTTCTTCTAGAGTTTTTTTGTTTTTATTTGCAGAGATGTTTATAGTATTCTCTGATGGTCGTTTGTATTTCATTGGGGTCAATGGTGATATCACCTTATCATTTTGTATTGCATCTATTTGATTCTTCTCCTTTTTCTTCTTTATTAGTCTAGCCAGCAGTCTATTTTATTAACTTTTTCAAAAAACCAGCTCTTGGATTCATTGATTTTTTTTTTTTTAATTTTTGAAGTGTTTTTCGTATCTCTATGTCCTTCACTTCTGCTCTGATCTTGGCTATTTCTTGTCTTCTGTTAGCTTTGGAGTTCGTTTGCTCTTGGTTCTCTAGTTCTTTTAGTTGTGATGTTAGGATGTCGATTTGAGATCTTTCTAGCTTAATGTGGGCATTTAGTGCTATAAATTTCCCTCTTAATACTGCTTTAGCTGTGTTCCAGAGATTCTAGTACATTGCCTCTTTGCTCTTATTGTTCTCAAATAACTTCTTGATTTCTGCCTTAATTTCATTATTTATCCAGGAGTCATTCAGGAGCACATTGTTCAATTTCCATTATGGTTTTGAGTGAGTTTTTTGTTGTTGTTGTTGTTGTTGTTGTTGTTGTTGTTTTTGAGAGAGAGTCTCACTCTGAGGCCCAGGCTAGAGTGCCAGTGGCATGATCTCGGCTCACTATAACCTCCGCCTCCTGGTTCAAGCGATTCTCCTGCCTCAGCCTCTCAAGTAGCTGGGATTACAGATGTGCACTAGCATGCCAGGATAATTTTTGTGTTTTTAGTAGAGATGGAGTTTCACCATGTTGGCCAGGCTGGTCTCAAACTCCTGACCTCAAGTGATCTGCCCACCTCAGCCTCCTAAAGTGCTGGGATTACAGATTTGAGCCACTGCACCCGGCCTTTGAGTGAGTTTCTTAATCTGAGTTCTAATTTGATTGTGCTGTGGTCTGAGAGACGATTATGATTTCAGTTCTTTTGCATTTGCTGAGGAGTGTTTTACTTCCAATTATGTGGTCTATTTTAGAGCAAGTGCCATGTGGCCCTGAGAAGAATGTGTATTCTGTTGTTTTGTGGTGGAGAGTTCTGTAGGTATCTATCAGGTCCACTTGATCCAGAGCTGAGTTAAGGTCCTAAATATCTTTGTTAATTTTCTGTCTTGATCTGTCAGGGGTGTTAAAAGTCTCCCACTATTATTGTGTGAGAGTCTAAGTCTCTTCGTAGGTCTCTAAGACCTTGTTTTATGAAACTGCATGCTCCCGTATTGGGTACATATATATTTAGGATAGTTAGCTCTTCTTGTTGAATTGAACCCTTTATCATTATATAATGCCCTTCTTTGTCTTTTTTGATCTTTGTTGGTTTAAAGTCTATTTCATCAGCAACTAGTATTACAAGCCCTGCTTTTTTCTGCTTTCCATTTGCTTGGTAAATTTTCCTCCATCCCTTTATTTTGAGCCTATGTATGTCTGCATGTGAGATGGGTCTAGTCTTTTTATCTAGCTTGCCATTTTGTGTCTTTTAATTGGGACATTTAACCCATTTACATTTAAGGTAATGTTTGAATTCGACCCTGTCATCATAATGCTGGCTGGTTATTTTACAGACTTGTTAATGTAGTTGTTTCATACTGTCATTGGTCTGTGTACTTCAGTGTGTTTTTCTAGTGGTTGGTAATGGTTTTTCCTTTCCATATTTAGTGCTTCCTTTCTTGCAAGGCAGGCCGGGTTGTGACAAATTCCTTCAGCATCTGCTTGTCTGTAAAGGATTTTATTTCTCCTCTGCTTATGAAGCTTAATTTGGTCGGATATGAAATTCTGGGGTGGAAATTCTTTTTTTTAAGAATGTTGAATACTAGTCCGCAGTCTCTTCTGGCTTGTAGGGTTTCCGCTGAGAAGCTGATGGCCTCCCCCTTGTAGGTGACCTGGCCTTTCTCTCTGGCTGCCCTTATCATTTTTTCCTTCATTTTGACCTTAGAGAATCTGATGATTATGTGTCTTGGTCTATGATGTACTTCTCATGGAGTATCTTACTGGGGTTCTCTGGATTTCCTGAGATTTGAATGTTGGCCTGTCTTGCTAGGTCGGGGAAGTTCTCCTGGATGATACCTTGAAGTATATTTTCCAACTTGGTTCCATTCTCCCTGTCTCTTTCAGGTACCTTAGTCAGTCGTAGGGTTGGTCTTTTTATATAATCCCATAGTTCTTGGAGGGTTTGTTAATTTCTTTTCATTTTTTTCCCTCTAACCTTAAATGCCTGTCTTATTTCAGCAACATAGTCTTCAAGCTCTGAGATCCTTTCCTCCGTTTGGTCTGTTCAGCTGTTGATACTTGTGGTTGCGTTGTGAAGTTTGCGTGTTGTGCTTTTCAGCTCCATCAGATAATTTATGTTCGTTTCTAAACTGGTTATGTTATGCCCAGACTGTTAGTTCCCCAAAGAAGACCACCAGAGACCAGAGTCAAAGCCAAGCGGCAAGGATCTTTACTACAAGTTCGAACCTGGTCCCTCCATACCACAGCATACAAGAGGGCCCCGAACAATGCGAGTGTTTGCTTTTTATAGCCCGAGAGTTACAGGGGAACAAAGGAATTCTTTTGGTTCCCGCGCTTTCAGTAAAACCTTGAAGGACTGTCTCCTTATCGGAGACTTTCCAGGTGGTGTTTGTACTGGGCTCAGGGAGTTTGAGAGATACATGGCAATATGTGGTGGGATGGGAGGATGGGATTTGTACTGGGCTCAGGGAGTTTGAGAGATATATGGCGATATGTGGTGGGATGGGAGGATGGGATGTGTTTGTACTGGGCTCAGGGAGTTTTTAGCCCGGGGCTGAGGAATGTGCCCAGCTCCCTTCAGTTATTCTGGTTAACAGCTCCTGTAATATTTTGTCGTGGTTCTTAGCTTCTTTGCATTGGGTTAGAACATACTCCTTTAACTCAGTGAAGTTCATTATTACCCATATAACAAGGTGATATTTATAACAAGGGTTTCAAATAATCTGTACAGTTTTGCAAAAGAGCTCCTGAATTTTGGGATTCTAAATTTGAATACTATATGTTACTCCTTTTCTACATGCCAGTAGCTGTTGTAATATTTCTAGGCCATTTTTCAACACTAAGTTGCTTTGTATGTGAACATAATTATTAAAGTGGTAAAACAACGAAGCAGAACACTAACTTCACTCCAGTGTATTATTTATTTTGGTTAAGGACCAATAAGGACAAGATTGTGGGTTTATTCCCATGTGGGCCAGTTAATACACCAACAAATACTTACAGTATTCACATGAATATGACCAATTTAGTACAGTCTTATGGTCAGCAGTGCAAGCTTCAGATCCCAAGATTAATAATTTCAGAAAACAATATGTTTTAATGAAAGCATTTTTTTTGGCAGGTTTACTTCCTTTAATGCAGTGCCAGAGATATATCAACAAAGTGACATAAATGTTGTATTTAAGTTCTCCTTAAATAGTATAATTTAATTGGCATGTCATTCATATATATATATATATATATGTAAATGATTGTTAAACTATAAAAACTTCAAAACAGTTCAATCAAGAAACAGTATAAAATTGAGAACAAATCACATTTGGGGCCAACTCCAACAGTGGGCTGCCTAAATATGATGAGGGGAAGAGGCATCTGACAGGCTTTCCATTTGTTAGGTAGGAGACTTGGTTGTTTTTCACCCAGCTTCTTTCTCAATAGGATTTCAGGTGGCAGGCAATAGTTAGATGTAATCAACTAAACAAATAAATGAAAGAACTGTAGGGCTTTCATGGGCAAACAAAGGGTGATAAGTGTGTTTGAGAAAGATGCTGCTTGTAGCTGTGTTAACAGTATAGCAGATAGATGGCTGAACTTTTAAAACCAGACATTTTGTTACTGTGTATCTTACTAGATCTTTCCAGCAAATTGGAAGATGCACACTAGGAGGAGTTATATAGTTCATTCCTTCTGCACCAGAATACCAGGTCCAAAGTATTTTAACTCTAAGAGTTAAAGAGAACTTTGAGAAATTTTCAGGAAGCCATCCTTTGGTAAAATGGCTACAATGTGAGTTTTGTTTCAGAGGTCACCACCTTACCCTTTCAGTAATTCCTATCATTGACTGAGATCCTGCAGTTGTTTGGCCGTCTTAGACTTCTGCCTAGACACACCTGCACTGGGAATTGTTTTGTACTCTGTTCCATCCAAAATAATCACCTCTCTGTCTCATTTCTTTAAAGTTTTTCATACACAGATTAATCAGTTCCTTCCTAATGACTTTTTTTCTTCCTCTCTCTATGTTATGCACATTTAATATCAGCTTTTATTTTAATGGTGTGAAATAAAGAAGTGTTTCTAATGGTGGAAAGTTTTTAAGCATCGTGACCATCTACTTTGATAGCAGGTTGATCCTGGAGTGCTGCTCTTCACACTAGCTCAGTATTAGCTAAGCCCTGGCTTCCCATCCCTGTCTTTTGCTTGAATACATATACATTTAGACAAAGATAAGATGTCTAGAAGTGGAGATTGTACAACTTCCTTCCATGAACAGTGGAACAGTTTACAGCATGGATTTGAGAATTGGAAAGAATTGAGTTAGAATCATAATTTCATGTCTTATTAGCTGTGTGACCTAGGGTGGTGTATTTAACATCCTCTTGGTAAATGAGGATAATAAAACTTTACCTAACATTCTTATTGTGCTGCTTCAGTGAAATAATATATGTAAGAAATTTAAAATATATATGGCACAGTACCTGGCACAGAGTAAACACTCAGAGAATTGTTTTCTGAATGTTGCAGCCTTTGCCACAGAGAATAAATTAGCAAGAAATTATTCAATGAATAATTTTAGAATTTTAAAAAGACCATGAGTGTCTAGAGTGTCTAGAGATACAGTACAATGAAAGAAAAAGACCTAACACAGATCATAATCATCATTAAATTTCAGAAGACCAGCAACAAAGCAAGGATCCTAAAAGGTTCCAAAGAGAAGATCAAAACTTAGAATGACATCACATTGTCCAAGGCAACACTGGGAGAAAAAGTGGAGGAAACTTTCAATTTTTGCTGTTTTTTTTTGTTTGTTTTTATTTTTGTCTTTTTTATTTATTTATTTATTTATTTTTAAGGAAAATGGTTTCCAATTGAGAATTCCGAGCATGCTCAAATTCTCAATCAAATTAGAGGACAGAATAGGCATTTTCAAACATTCAAGATCTCATAAAATTTATCTCCTTTGCACCTTTCTTGGGGAACTGTTGAAGGATATATTGCAACAAAAGAATAAACCAAAAAGAGTGCTCAAGGATTTAGGAAACAAGGAAAACAACATATGAAGACAATCTCCAGGATTATTATGTTGAAGGAGGATCCAAGGATGACAGCTGTGCAACATGCATGTAAGATTATAGTCCTGATCAGAGTAGGGACATGAAGGGTTCCAGGAGGAATGGCCCCAAGAAGATGAAAGTGATAGATCATCTGGCATATTTGAATGTATGGGAAGGAGATTTGTACTTCTAGCAGAGAGTTTGGGTCTAAATTAGTGACAGGTCTCTAGAAAATTAAGAGAAAAATAAGGTAATTATTAACCAGGGAAAAATGATTCATGGAATAAGAAATGTAATTGCTACTACATAATTATACTGTGAATATTTACCTAGCTGTATAATATAAACACTAAATATTGAACTTACCAAGAATTATGATATAACTATATTTGGACCATGGAAGAACATAGTTCTTCTCTTTGCTGGGGACAGCAGAAACACATGTCCCCAAGTGCCCTTTTGATTAAGGCACAACTAACTCTGGCCAGAGAGCAGATGTAATGAGTGTCATTTTGGGGCTTTAACAGTGTGACCCTTCAGCCCCCTCTTCCCATGCCTCCGCAACTTGCAAGGGACAGGGATAAATTGGAATGTATTGTTATACCCAGACCGTTTGTTCCCCAAAGAAGACCACCAGAGTCCAGAGTCAAAGCCAAGCGGCAAGGATCTTTACTACAAGTTCGAACTTGGTCCCTCCCTTCCACAGCATACAAGAGGGGCTCGAACAATGCGAGTGCTTGCTTTTTATAGCCCAATGTAAACAGGATATGTAAAGTTACAGGGAACAAGGTAATTCTCTCGGTTACAGCATTACAATTGGTTAACATTATACATTTAGCATTCCTTATTGGAGATCTCCCAGGTGATGTTTTTCTGTAGTTTGAAAGAAATATGGAGGAATGTGTTTGTGCTGGGCTCAGGAAGTTGGGAGATATATGGGGGATGTGCCTCATTCCTTTCAGTATCCAGTAGTCTAGAAATCTCTTCTATGTTCTTTAGGACTGTGACTTCTTAGCTTAGGGAAAAGACAACTAAGAGAAGATTTGACAGCTGTCTGGCTGTCTTTTAATCACCATTGGTAAGCGTTTTCTGTAGAGGGCCAGGTAGTAAATATTTTAGACTGTACAGGCCATACAGTCACTTTCCAAGCTACTTAATTCTGTTGTACTGCAAATGAATGAATATGTGTTCCAATAAAACTTTATTTATGGACATTGAAATTTAAATTTCATGGAACTTTCAGGTATATAAAATAAAGTTATACTTTTGCTTTTTGCCCCAGCCATTTAAAAACTGTAAAAACCATTCATAGCTCTCAGGTTGTACAAACACAGGTGGAATTGGTCCATGGGCTGTACTTTGCTAACCCGTGCTTTAATATTTGAAGGATTGTTATCCACAAAAGTTAAAAGCATCACACTGTTTCTAGAGGACAAACTAAGGAGTGGGAATCCCAGAGGGATAAACTTCAGCCTCAAATTTCCTTGGGTAATAAGAGCATTTCTACAAATTAGAGCTGCCTGCCAGGAAAAAGGCTGCCTCAAGGCGTCTCTGTCCTTGTCGCCCTCACACACAGGTGGGAGGTTGCACTAGATGACCTCTGTGCTCCCTTTTAATGGTTACATTACATGGACCTGTAATACAGTTAACATGGGTCATTCTGATAAAACCATTGTATTGTTTTCCAAAGTACAGTAACTTCCCACCAGTTTTAGGACAGTGCTTTAGAAAAAAGACCAAAATGTTTGTGTGTATTGCCTTAACTATTTTAAATTAAGCATTTATAGTGCGGAGATTTACAGAGACTACTTGCTAACCTAAACATGTTTGTACACAGCAGTATTTTCTAATTTAAATTCAATCATAATATCCAAACAGCCCTTGCTTAGACCAGCTAAAGGTATAAACTTCATTTTTATCTCATTAGGCCACCTGGAAGCTACAATCAGTGAGTAGTCTTGACGTCAGTAGTCTGTCTGCTTCATTAAAATGTTAATTTCATGGCTTTAATTCCCTTTATAAAATGCACCAATGCAGGACACTGTATGCAGATTTATTCTAAGGCAGACCAATTTGCATACTGTGCTTTTAGTTTATTCAGACTTTCTCTTTGTATTGCTGTTAAGAACTGCTTTAGTGTTTAAGAAAGTGTTCAAACATTTAGATATGTAAGGCAATTTCAACCTAAAATGAATTTTAAAAGAATTCTAAGAAAGCTTAATTTCTTCATCAGTGATATGATTCCCACTAAGAGTGAAATATACATTTTTCCCCCTACAACTCTGAAACTGCACCTTTAAAGAAAGAAAGGTGTAATAGCAGTTTTAGCAAATGATCAGAGTGAATCTAGCGCCTAATAGCGAAATGGATGAGCAAATCTTTTATGTCAGTGGTCCCCAGCCTTTTTGGCACCAGGGACTGGTTTTGCGGAGGACCATTTTTCCACAGATCGGGGAAGGAGTGGGGGGGATGGTTTCGGAATGAAACTGTTCCACCTCGGATCATCAGGCATTAGATTCTTATAAGGAGCACACCACCTAGATCCCTCGCTTGCGCAGTTCACAGGAGGGTTCTTGCTACTATGAGAATCTAATGCTCCCCTCTCCACACTTCGCTGGTCAGGCAGGAGGTAGAGCGCAGGCGGTCTTGCTCGCTTGCCTGCTGCTTGGCCTGGTTCCTGATGCAACTGCCCAATGGGTTCACCTTGCCCGCTGCTTAGAGCCGATTTATCAAGACCGGGGAATTGTAATGGAGAAAGAGTAATTCACTCAGAGTCGGCTGTGCAGGAAACTGGAGTTTTGTTATTACTCAAATCAATCTCCCTGAGCATTTAGGGATCAGAATTTTTAAAGACAATTTGGTGGATAGGGGCTTCAGAAGTGGGGAGTGCTGATTAGTCAGGTCGGAGATAGAATCATAGGGGGTCGAAATGAGTTTTTCTTGCTGTCTTTGTTCCTGGGTGGGATAGCAGAACTAGTTAAGCCAGATTACTGGTCCAGGTGGTGTCAGCAGATCCATCGAGTGCAGGGTCTGCAGAATCTCTCAAGCACTGATCTTAGGGTTTATAATAGGGATGTCATCCCCAGGAGCAGTTTGGGGAAGTTCAGACTCTTAGAGCCAGAGGCTGCATGACCCCTAAACTGTAATTTCTAATCTTGTAGCTAATTTGTTAGTCCTACAAAGGCAGACTGGTCCCCAGGCAAGAAGGGGTCTTTTCGGGAAAGGGCTGTTCTCAATTTTGTTTCAGAGTCAAACCATGAAATGAATTCCTTCCCAAAGTTAGTTCGGCCGATGCCCGGGAATGAACAGGGACAGCTTTAGGTTTGATTTCTTTCACCGTCATAATTTCCTTAGTTATAATTTTGCAAAGGCAGTTTCACTAACAAGCCACAGACTGATACCAGTCCCAGGAGTGGGGACCCCTGTTTTATATCATGTTGTTCCCAGACCAAACTGAGGCTTGGGCTGCTGTTTCTCCTGGTGCAATAACGAGATGCAGATGAACTGGTGGAGGGAGAGAGTTTTTATTTTCTGTAACCAGTTACATGGAGAAGGCCTGGAAATTACCACCAGACCAACTCAAAATTACAAAGTTTTCCAGAGCTTATATACCTTCTAAGCTATGTGTCTATGTGTAAGGGTGCATTCATCTAAAGACATAAGTGATCAACTTCTTCTAATCTATAACTGAGGTCTGAGTCTTGAAGACCTTCCTCTGGAGCCTCAGTAAATTTAATCTAAATGGGTCCAGGTGCTAGGGTGATTACCCCTATCTTCTCTTCTGCTAAATCACAGAGATTTGGGGAGTTTCTTCAGATCCCCAATAAAACTTGTTTAATCATGCGTTAAGGTTCAGGAAAGTCCTGGGCAAAACTCTTGGTGGGCTTTTGTTACATTCCAGCCTTTGTATAAGGGCACTGGCTTTTAATATTTAACTTAACCACTCAGTGAGACTTGGCCTACCACAGTGTGAGGGCCTCAAAGTTACTTATTTTTTGAGACAGAGTCCTTGTCGCCCAGGCTGGAGGGCAGTGGTTCAGCCATAGCTCACAATAACCTTGAACGCTGGGGCTCAAGCAACCCTCCCACCCTGGCCTCCCCAACAGCTGGGACTACAGCCATGTACCCCCATGGCCAGGCTGGTCTCAAACTCCTGGCCTCAAGTAATCCTCCTGCCTAAAGTGCTGGTATTACATGCCTGAGCCATTGTGCCCAGCCTTAAATTATCTTTTATGTTTTGAAAGCGCCAGTGTAAATACCAAGCTTACATTTTAACTTCTCCAAATCTTGAATTCTGACTGACTTCTCACAAGGGAAGGTTATGCTAGACCAAGAGGCTGCTGCTGCCCTGACAGAAACTAAGGATGTTCCAGTCAGTGCCCCCAAACCAGTTACCAGAATGATTGTACTGCAGAAAATCCAGATTCAAATGTTCTGTATGCCTAGACCTCTGTGAGTATCTATCTTATACTTTCCCTTTCACATATTTTTCAGTATCTTTCCATCATGCTGATTTTCCTCATAACTGTTTTCTTTTAGGTCTCCTTTGCAGACTTCCTTTCCTTCACTGGTCTCCGGGGTGAAAATCATTCCCTAAAGTTCGGTCATCTGCCTTCAGCTCTTTTTTTTATTTTGAGACGGAGCTTTGCTCTTGTCACCCAGGCTGAAGCGCAATGGTGCAATCTCAGCTTACTGCAACCTCCGCCTCCTGGGTTCAAGTGATTCTCCTGCCTCAGCCTCCCAAGTAGCGGGGATTTTAGGCACCCGCCACCACACCCAGCTAATTTTTGTATTTTTAGTAGAGATGGGGTTTCACTGTGTTGGCCAGGCTGGTCTCAAACGCCTGACCTCAAGTGATTCACTCGCCTCGGCCTCCCAAAGTGCTGGGATTACAGGGGTAAGCCACCATGCCCGGCCCAGCTCTTCTAATAGTCACTCCCTTAGAGTGTATCTTCCTGATTGTGACTGTCACTGTCATCTGTTTGCACATGATTCCCAGATTTATGCTTCTCAGTAACCTGTATCCAAAGGTCTGACCTGTGTCTCCAGTAAGTGGGTTGGATAATATTTTTTAGATATTTGCTCTGTCACCCGAAATACAGTCTATCTAATACCAAACTCCTTGCTTTCTCCCTGGCTTCCCGTTCCTCTTCAGTAGTGCCACCATTCTTATATACTCTCAAGCTAGAAGCATTCCAGGAGGTAGTTCACAAAGATTTAATGCAGAAATAAAATAGTTCATCTGTTATCACCTCAGGACTTCATGGAAAATAGAATTAAACAATAAAAATAAAAAATATAAACTTTAGTTCTCTACATAAGCTCTAGTAAGGTCAAGACACTTTTATAAGTGATGATACCAGCCATTTAGTCCATCTCTAAGGAACTGAAGGTCCTGGGAAGTTATCCATGTCAGTGTAGTTCATTTTACATTATTACCTGAAAATATGTGGGCACCCTTTGAATATTTTTTATGATTTTAAGAAACAGACGTCAGAAGGAGCCATATCTACCATATCATCTATAAGGCAGATGCCTAATGATTTCCCATCAAAACTTTAGCAAAATTGTCCTAATTTGATGACAGAAGTGAGCAGGAGTGTTGTTATGGTAGTGGAAGACTCCCTGGTGAAGCTTTCTCAGGTGTTTTTCTGCTAAAGCTTTGACTCACTTTCACAAAACATTCCCATAATAAGCAGATATTATTGTTGTTGTTTGGGCCTCCAGAAAGTGAACAAGCAAAAATGGTTGCAGCGACCATTGCTCTTGACCAGTCTGCTTGTGGTTTGAGCGGACCACTTTCACCTCTTGGTGGCCATTTCTTTGATTGTGCTTCATCTTCAGGATCACACTGGGAAAACCATGTTTCATCTCCTGTTACAGTTCCTTGAAGAAATGCTTCAGGATCTCAATTGCACTTTTAAAAAATTTCTACTGAGAGTAGACAAAAGTCTGTAGCTGATCTGGGCATAGTGCTTTTGACACCCATCAAGTAAAGTTTGCTGAATTTTAATTTTTCAGCCAGGACTGTATAAGCTAAACCAATTGAGATGTTTATGGTGTTGGCTATTGTTTCTGCTGTTAATCATAGGTCCTCTTCAGTTAGGGCACAAATAAGATGCATTTTTTTCTTTGAAAATTGTTGTAGATTATTTGCCATAGTGGGTTTTATCTTCAACATTGACTCATCCCTTAAAACAAACTATCTGATTCCAGATGATTGCTTCAGCCAAGGAGTTCAAGACCAGCCTAGGCAACATGGTGAGACCTCGTCTCTACAAAAAAAAAAAAATTAAAAATCAGGTGTGGTGGTATGTGCCTGTGTTGTCAGCTACTTGGGAGGCTGAGTCAGGAGGACAGCTCGAGCCCAGGAGACTGAGGCTGCAGTGAGCCAGAATGCCCCACTGCACTTCAGCCTGGACCAGAGCAAGACCTTGTCACAAAAAACACCAAATTATCCATTTGTAAACAGCTGATTTCTTTGGGATATTGTCTCCATAATCTTTTTATAAGTCATCAATAATTTCACCATTCTTCCATCCAAGCTTCACCATCAATTTGATGATGTTCTTGCTGCACTTCTAGCAGGATTCATGTTGCTCTGACAGGGGCTGTTTTCAAACTTAATGTCTTATCCTTCTTAGTGCCTCAAACTAGATCCTTTCAGACATGTTATAACAACTTGGTATGAGTTTATTTTGGTGTCAAAAACTTTGAAATCCATGTGTAGTTTTTTCGTAACAGGCATTTTGCATGAACTTTTTGAAGACCCATTGTAGAACTGCCTTAGTTAATTTTTTAAGTAAGAATTTAGCATGTAACGTTCCATTCTGTGTTTCCTGACTGAGTGGATCATGCAGCTCTTTTCTTAGCTACATTACTGAAGATTAGATACAACTATAGTGGGTTCTTGGTATCTGTGGGAGATTGCTTTCAGGACCCCCCAGACCCCCAAGGTTAGCAAAATCCATGGATGCTCAAGTTCCTTATGTAAAATAGTGTATTATTTGCATGTAACCTATTGAGAATCCTCCTGTATACTTTAAATCTTTACATTATTTATAACACCTATTATAAAGTAAATGCTATAAAATAGTACATATTATTTAGGGGGAAAAAGTCTGAGTATGTTCAGTACAAATGCAGCCATACATTTTTTTTTCCCAAATGTTTTTTATCCACAGATGTAGAACCCACAGATGGAGGCCTGACTATATTTCAGATGCAAAAAGAAAGGGAATTTTAATTTTTTAACTTTTTGACCGATCTGATACCATTACCACCAGTTGTCTTGGGTGACTAGGGACATATGAGTCATTAGTACCACATAAGTTTAAAGTTACTATTTTAAGACAGTTTGATATCTCCTGTGGATACTTCAATGAAAATAATAGTTAACAAGGTTGAGACATTTTCAGTAAGCTAAGTAGAACAGCTCTGCAGTCATTCAGCAGATATTTATCAAATGTCTGTAATAAGTCAACATTGAACTAAATACCATATGGCATACTCAGACATTACTCTCAACAAACCTATATAATTTAATAAAATTTCTATTAATAATTGAGTTGGTGAGTTTTTTTTTTAATTATGAGATTAACATTCTACCATGAAGACACATGCATGTGAATGTTTATTGCAGCAGCATTCACAGTAGCAAAGATGTAGGACCAACCTAAATGCCCATGAATGACAGATTGTATAAAGAAAATGTGGCGACTGGGTGCAGTGGCTCACACCTGTAATCCTGGGACTTGGGGAGACCTAGGCAGGTGGGTCACTTGAGGGTCAGGACTTTGAGACCAACCTGGCCAACATGGTGAAACCCTATCTCTACTAAAAATACAAAAATTTGCCAAGTGTGGTGGCGCATACCTGTAGTCCCAGCTACTCAGAAGGCTGAGGCAAGAGAATGGCTTGAACCCGGGAGGCAGAGGTTGCCGTGAGCCAAGGTCACGCCACTGCAGTCCAGCCTGGGCGACAGAGTGACACTCTGTCTCCCCGACTCCACTAAAAAAAGAAAGAAAATGTGGTACATATACACCGTGGAATACCATGCAGCCGTAAAAAAGAGTAAGATTCTGTCTCTTGCAGGAACATGGATGGAGCTGGAGGCCATTATTCTTAGCAAACTAATGCAGGAACAGAAAACCAAATACTGCATGTTCTCACTTATAAGTGAGAGCTAAATGATGAGAACTCATGGACACAAAGAAGGGAACAACAGATACTGGGGTCTTTCAGAGGATGGGAGAAAGAAGATCAGAAAAAATAACTATTAGGTACTACACTTAGTACCTGGGTGATGAAATAATCTGTACAACCAACCCCTGTGACATGAGTTTACCTATGTAACAATCTGTATATGTACCTGTGAACCTAAGATAAAAGTTAAAAAAAAAATGATAAAAATAAGACACACTAACTTTAAAATAACTCACATATACAAAGGAACAAAATAAATGAAAGCTGCCCTCTCCTAACCCATCAAATTATTCTTCCAAAAGATAGTTATTAATAATTCCTTGTAATTCCTTCTAGAAAATAAAATTATATGCATTAAAAAATTATGAGATTAAAAGCTTCCTCCTTCCATATCATTGAATGATGAATTCCTAAAGTCTACAACTATATTTGGCAGTATCAAGTATTTGTTCTCATTTGAGTGTATTCATCAGAGTCTAGACCTGATTCTATGACTTCTTTTAAATCCTAAACACTGATAGGATCTAGAATGACATCTTCTCAGGGAACCCCCTGAGCATAGACACATTAACATGAAACCGACTTTGACCTTAGAGTTTAGGGCAGGATCTGCACCCCACCCTACCCCACTGCCACTGTTAAGTGAGCTCTAACCAGCTGCATCTGCTGCAGTATATGAAACAGCCTTAGAATCACTGAGCTGCTTCTCTAGACTGAAAGGCACACCAGAATGTAAGCTTAGCTTTCATTTTAAATGTGCAATCAAATGTTTGAGTGAGTCTTGCTGAGTGTACTTTTGTTACCAAGTTGTCTTTCCTAACCTTCTCAGTGTGGGCAATATTGTCACATATATACCCATGGATAAGAATGTTGGAGGCTGCATCTAAAGAAAGATGTGAAGAGAATCAAGTCAGAGAAATCTGAAGTTGTACCAGGACTCTAGCTGAGCCAGCTATAACAGAAATTCTGTAGAGAGAAAAGGAGATGTCACCCCAAGAGCCACTGATGGGTTTTCTTGAGAATGTTGGCTAAGTGGCAGCACTGTAAAGATAAAACTGTAGAAAAAGATTAATGATCACAGGAGAATATTAGTTTGTGTGGTCATCCTACTCATTTATAAACATTTAATTTTCTCTGTCAGACTGGATATAAAAGTTTTGGGTTCTTTTTTTTTTTTTATGAAGAAGAGATTTATTCATATTAAGTAGCAAAGTTACTCCAAGCAATGTAAATTCATTGGAATAAAAGATAACATAGCTCACCCTGAGAATGCAATCAACCATATAATTTCTTACTTTATTGCAGGTAAATGAAGGAACCACTTAAAAATTCACATGTGGGCCATAATTCTTTTAAACAGAATTAGATATTCATAATCATACCTGGAAGAGTAATGGAAAGCTTTTCCATTCAGAACGATATGCAGGAAAACATACCCTAGCCTAGTGCTTTTCTATTGGACACATTCTCAGAACAATGTGTTTCTTCTGCTGTGGGTAAATGTTAATTAGTTGGTGTTTTGTTTCAGAAGTAGAAAGAATTTCAGTTAGATTTGCAGTGTGATAAAACTAAGATGTGTACCGTTTGCCTAAAACACTTTTACTGCTGAACCTAATGTTTTGAGAGACTTTTGAAAAGATAATGTTAAGACCAGCTGCATCCTTCCAGATTGTAACTTTTAAAAACTGTGTTTATGGAGAACACCAAAGCACAATTTGGAGGACTTTGCTCCAGTCCTTTGATGTAATGGAAAGGGCCAACTGAAGCTGGGAGGCAGGAAGCCTGGTTTTTAAATGTAGTCCTTCTACTCAGCAAACTCTAAACATCTTTGGAAAATCACTTAATCCCTCTAACCTTCAGTTTATGAAACTGAAGTGAGAAATTCTGAATTATCTCCCAATATTGGACCTAGGTTAGAACCATTACCTTGTCCCTTACAGGCTTTATAAATTACTCAACCTGAGTTTCAAATATCAAGGCCCACTTCATGGGGTTGAATATTGAATAAAATCTTACGAGAAAGTACTTAGCATGCTATTTGGCAGTCAGTTTCTTTCTTTTTTCTTAGTCATCAAAATATAAAGGAATTATTCCTCCAACCGGTATTTGTGTGCATAGTATGTTCAAAGCAACATGGAGAATATGAAAACGAGAAAGACATGCAGCCTGCCCATGAGTATATAATCTAATCCAAGAAATTGTTGTGGTTTGACAGTAACACTTAACATAAACTAAAAAAATGGTTAAGTGCTATAAGAGAGGTCCACATAAAGAGCTGTGAGATTTACAGAAAGATGACCACATATACCTTGTGATATGGTTTGGCCGTGTCCCCAACCAAATCACATCTTGAATTGTAGCTCCCATAATCCCCACATGTTGTGGGAGGGACCCAATGGAAGGTGATTTAATCATGAGGGCGGTTACCGTCATGCTGTTCTCATGCTAGTGAGTTCTCACGAGATCTAATGGTTTTATAAGGGGCTTCCTCCCTTTTGCTCAGCACTTCTTCTCCTTGTTGCCTCCATGTAAAGGGGAACATGTTTGTTTCCCCTTCAGTCATGATTTTAAGTTTCCTGAGGCCTCCCCAGCCCTGAAGGACTGTAAGTCAATTAAACCTCTTTCCTTTATAAATTGCCCAGTCTCAGGTATTTGCTTATAGCACTGTGAGAACAGACTAATACACCTTATCAAATTCTGGAGTTCAGATGCCTTTGTAGTATAATAATAGATTCATATGTGACAATTAAGGGAAACTGAGAGGTCACAACAGAGGCATTCCTATATTTAAAATATTTGGCTTCCATTGTATCACTTGATCTACAACCAAAAACTAAAATGATGCACTTAACCAAAGAGATATAAATAATATTGTCCTAGGAACTTGTAGTACTCCAGTTTATAATGGGTTTCACTGGCTCAGACAAACCATCCCCTCCTCCTTTTCCCATGATGTGTATTAAACATGTAGTGTTCCATGGCAGTGGGAGGTTGACCTTTAAATCCTTGCTTTGAAAATTGTGTGTTAGCTCTTCCTTTCTAAATATGCCATTATTTGAGGGGATAATGTAGCTAAAGATTTTGTGTGTGTGTGTGGCTATTTTAAAGGGCCTGATTTGTATTTCAAGTGTCTATTAATTATTTAAGAATACTCTTAATTACTTAATGAAGACCTCAGGTTCAGAAGAATAGTCATCCTCTTTACAGGGCATTATCATTATTGGTCTTGAGCATGGTTTCTCTTACTATTTTTCACTTGATCTCTTTTATCCCTATATACTACTCCCATTTCTTCTTCCATAGGCAGTCATCCTGATATATGTAACGTGTATCTCTTTTGGGTCTTTGTGTTTCTGTGAAATGTTTTTGTTTTGTTTTATATTCCTATGTCACCTTTTCATTTAGCATTTTGTTTTAAAGATACATTTGTGTTATTTTGAGCCTGTCTAGTGCTTGGCTTCCGACGACCAGCTTCTCATGCTGTGTCCCTTCCACATGTCGCTTATTCAGGTTCCTAAAAGCATACACCCGTGTAGCCTCCAACTGTCTCCATTAAAAAAGCATCATAGGAAGTATCCTTATAGATGCCTTCTTGTGTACCTGTGTA
Organism: Theropithecus gelada; assembly: GCF_003255815.1. Classification (NCBI taxonomy): domain Eukaryota; kingdom Metazoa; phylum Chordata; class Mammalia; order Primates; family Cercopithecidae; genus Theropithecus; species Theropithecus gelada. Next base: position 50,996,292 of record NC_037681.1, read on the forward strand.
AGAATTCCTTTGGGATATATAGTCGTGCAACACATAATGATGTTTTAGTTAGTGGCGAAACATATATATGATGGCAGGATCATAAGATCATAATGGAGCTAGAAAATTCCTATCACCTAGTGACAGCATCATATGTTTGTGATGATGCTGATGTAAACCACTATGCTGCCAGTTGTATAAAACGGTAGCACATAAAATTATATACCGTAAGTAATGATAATAAATGACTATGTTACTGATTTACATAGTTACTGTACTATACTTCTTATTGTTATTTGAGTGTATTCCTTCTGCTTACAGTAAAAGCAGTGAAACAGCCCCAGGCAGGTCCTTCAGGAGATATTCCAGAAGAAGGCATTGCTCTCATAGGACATGACAGCTCTATGCTTGTTTTTACCTCTGAAGACCTTGCAGTGGGACAAGATGTGGAGGTGAAGACAGTGATATTGATGATCCTGACCCTGTGTAGGCCTAGGCGTGTGTGTGTGTGTCTCTCTCTCTCTCTCTTAGTTTTTAACAAAAAGTTTTGTAAAAAGGTTTTATAATTAAAGGTTATGGAATCAAGATAGAAAGAAAATATTTTTGTACAGCTGTACAATAGGTTTGTGTTTTAAGCTAAGTGTTATAAAAGAGTCAAGTTTTAAACATTTAGAAGTTTACTCACACCTGTAATCCCAGCACTTTGGAGGCTAAGGCGGGTGGATCACCTGAGGTCAGGAGTTCGAGACTAGCCTGGCCAACATGGTGAAACCCCATCTCTACTAAAAATACAAAAATTAACTGGGCATGGTGGCGGATGCCTGTATTCCCATCTACTTGGGAGGCTGAGGCAGGAGAATCACTTGAACCCGGAAGGCAGACGTTGCAGTGAGCCAAGATCGCGCCATTGCACTCCAGCCTAGGTGACAGAGTGAGACTTCATTGCAAAAAGAAAAAAAAAAAATTTCAGAAGTTTAGAGTAAAAAAGTTACAGTAGGCTAAGGTTGACTTATTATTGATGAAAGTTTTTAAAATAAATTTAGTGTAGCCTAAGTGTACAGTGTTTATAAAGTCTACAGTAGTGTACAGTGATGTCCTAGGCCTTCACGTTCACTCACCCTCACTCACTGACTCACCCAGAGCAATTTCCAGTCCTGCAGACTCCATTCATGGTAAGTGCCCTATAGAGGTATACTATTTTTCATCTTCTATACTGTATTTTTACCGTACCTTTTCTATGTTTAGACACACAAATACTTAGCATTATGTTACAATTGCCTACAATATTCAGTCCAGTAACATGCTGTACAGGTTTGTAGCCTAGGAACAATAGGCCATACCATTATAGCCTAGGTGTGTCATAGGCTGTATGCTGTCTGGGTTTGTGTGAGTATGTGCTATGATGTTCCCATGACAACAATTGCCTAATGACACATCTCTCAGAACATATCCCTGTCAAGTGACACACAGTTGTATGTCCAAGAGTAGAACTGCCAAGTCATAGGGTTTGGTAACCTGAATTTGACCAGCCCCAAATTATACTACATAATAGATACTCCTCTCTGAACACCCACTGGCAATGCACAAGGGTGCCTGTTTCCTCTCATTCCTATGAACACTTGGTATCATCCAGTTTTCTAATCCTTGCCAGTCAAATAGGTATATTTTAATTTAGTTTTGTCGGATTACAAACAATTTTCACATGCCTGTTATTTTCTGGGTTTCCTCATCTATCCATTCCTGTTTATATCTTGTCTATATTGCTATTGGGATTACCATAGTGACTTGTTAATTCGCACTGGTTCTTATGTTCTAGATATAATCCCTTGTTCAATTTTAGACATTGCAGGTATGTTCTATTTTATTACATATTCATTGAACAGAAATTCTTAGTGTAATCAAAAAGTTTTTGTCTTACAACCTATGCTGTTGAAGTCTTGTTTTTAAAAACCTTCCTTGTTACTTCGTCTCCATTTTCTTTTGTTAATTGTGTAATTATTTTTTACATTTCAGCTTTATCCATCTGGAGTCCTTTACATGTGTTGTTTGATGTGAGGATCTGGTTTCATTTTTCTCCAACATTGTGTACTTAATCTGTTGTTCTCCATTGATTTGTGATGTTACTTTTATCATATATTAAATCCCCATATATTCATGAGAATGACTTTGAACTCCATTCTGATACTTGTTTTTCCACAACCACTTGATTCTTTTAGAATGTATTTTCCATAGTGAAGACCCAGTTTCTTCTAAATCTCAAGGACTTAGTTTATGCATGTATTATACCAGGATAGCCTTTTTGTGTGCTGAGCTGTTTAGGCATTTCAGCCCACAGTAATCCTGTCCTCCTTTGAACTCATAGTGTTCATTCTCTCCTACACTCACCTCACTTCTCTTAAAATTTTATATTAGCTTGTATTCATTTCCTGTGTTATTACTTAACTTTTCACATGTTTATATCTTGTACTTCAACTAGATTATAAACTTCTGAAAGGCAAGGATTGCTTCCATGTCTTTAAATCTCCCATGGTAGCTGTAGCTAGCACAGGACTTATAATCATTATCATAACCATGATGTAGTGAGCAATTACTTAACTCTTTATCGATACTTTTGATGTGATGAATGCATGTCTTAACATAATTTTAAGCACATAAGGGCAATAACCAATTTTTTGAAGAATATAGGACAAATATGCAGTTTCTACATGTACAAATTGAACACAGCATACCCCCTGCATTTTTTAATAACTAGAACTTTGTCACATCTTACTTCCTCTATTTCTTAAAAAGTTTTAGTTTACTGATTTTTTCTTTCCTTCTTTAGTAATTGCATTTTTTTAGGTTTCCTTAATAAACCCTGTGAAAAGCAATGTGCTAAATAAATTATATGCAGGGCAAAGCAATACATTATAATTAGGATTTCATTATCATTTAATTAGGCATTCCATTATTGAATTGATGCCTCTGGCTTCTCCTGGTCTCTGTCTAATCCTGAAACAAATTCTTTTTGTGGACAAATATTAGCCTATAATAATTAGAGTATTCCTCTAAGCTAACGCTTTTCATTAAATTTCCTTCTGATTAAGATAGCTCCATAAGTACAGACTGATTTAATTTAATATGATTTATCCACTTGTGCATCAAGGTCTGGTGGAAATTGTTTTTAACACCAGAGAGGATTGTGAATATTCAGATCATCTTTATATTCACAGATCTCTCAGGTATTTAAGACCTTGTTGTTTGAATAGTTATATAAGCCTAGGTCTGATGTCACTCTGCTAAATTCAAGAGTATCTCAAGTGCTGTAACAGGCTGTCATTAAAAACAATACGGATTCTGTTTTATATTAAAATATTGGAGCTTAGAGTTAGTACATTCTTGTGTTACTTGGGTTTGGGAATCAATTTTCATTCCAATTGGTTGGTCCAACACATTTAATGTCTTTTCTGTTTTACCAGAAGTTCAGTGTTATTAAAAACAAGTAAATCATAGATATATATTCTGAATTAAGGGCCTACACAGACATGAATACAACTTTTTAAAAAATTTATTGGACTTAACTGTTATTATTTCCTCACCTGTTACCATCCTTATGCTTTTCTTCTATTTTTTTAATGCTGGCCATGTAATAGATACCAAATACTGAGCTTAATTTTTTTTTTTTTCACGTCTTCCTTGATCATCTTTTCCCCCAATATTCCTCCCTTAATTTGTTAAATTCTGGCTTCACTACCTGCTCTTCTACTTTTAGCTTTTTTTTTTTTTTGGTCCTATCAGTAGTCGACAGACTCATTAGCCTTTTTCTTCTGACCTTTTTGCCCATTTTTTTTCTTTTTGGTCCTTTATTTATAGTCTTTCCTCCTTCATTATATGTGCATGAGAATGTTTGCATTGCTGTATGTGAACATCATAAAGCTACATGAATTAATTCTGTGAAACCAAAGCATATATTCTAATTTGCTGCATATAACTAGGCTTATATAACTATTCAGACAACAAGGTCTTAAATACCTGAGAGATCTGTGAATATAAAGATGATCTTAATATTCACAATCCTCCGGTGTTAAAAACAAATTCCACCAGACCTTGATACACAAGTGGATAAATCATATTAAATTAAATCAGTCTGTACTTATGGAGCTATTCTTATTTCCTGAAAATAAACTATATAATTTGTCCTAATTATAATTTAGCTCCAGTTTTAGGAAATCCCAGAGAACAGCGAGTATGTGTGTATACACTCACACTTTCAGTTGAGGGTGAAAGGGAGTGCCATGAAAGCAAAAGGAGAGACATTCTAGCATGTGGAACTTTCTGAGGTCCCATTTCTAGCCACATCCTCTTTATTTTCAGGTTTCTGAGAGTTGTTAACTCTTCTTTTTCTCCCCTTGACTCTGCTCTGCCCCCATGTGTGCTGTTCTCAGAAGACAGTGGTGTGTATGGTAGGAACCTGAGTCAGTAGGGTGAAGACTTATAGAAAGAACGTATCTTGGAGTCAGGACTGGAAGCTGAGGGATAACAGGCCAAGTCAGGCTGAGATTCTTAACTTGTCTGGGCTCTGGGCATAGCAGCAAAGAAGAGCTTACTTCATCTGGGTCAGCTGAGGGAAGTGGTTCATGAACCGCTTAGCAGACCACTTGAGCTAATAGGAGGAGGATGACGCAGAACTCAAGTGAAGTACTGTGGTCATTTGCAGAAGAGATTCTCCTGGGAGGAGGTCAGAGTAGAAATGAGAGTATCATGTCCATAAGGCAGCAATTACTGTTTTCAGAGCCGTGTCTGCACTGATCGAAATGCCAGCTCTGTGAAATATTTTTTCAAGCTGGTGGGACTCCCATGTGTTCTATGGATAGAAAGAAAAAAAAAATAGCACAGTAGAAAATGAAGACTTTCTGTGAGGAGGTTGGTGGTTCTAAAGACATAGTCTTGAGAATTGATCAGGAAACAAATACTTCTACAGTAATACCTCGATTAATGAAGAGACTTTATTCAGGAATGTTTAATGAAGTTTCTGTTATTATCATAGAGAAAATGAAGCAAGCACAGGGGATTGCATTCCAGAATGTCAGGAACATTTTAAACTAAATGTTTTTAGTTTAAAAACAACACTATATGTTTTAACATTGTCAAATATGCCATAAACTAAAGAGTATTTGTCTCAGGGTTTGAAGGGAGAGGGAAAGAGGAGCATATCAAACTCACATAAGCTCTTTAAACCTATAAAAGGCACTTATCATCATTGAAGAGGTCTCTAGCTTCCTGTCCTTGTGGCGCCCTGTGCCTGTTCGGATGTTGGTCAGTTAGTGCCCTTGACCTACTGTTAACACCACACACATGTGACCTTGACTTCCCACCATATCCTCTGAAACATTATTATCTCAGCTTACCTGACAACTCATGAAGAACCCCAGTGCTTTAACAATAATATAGTGATTGCACAGATAGTGAGTGGCAGAACTGCAGAGTATCTAAGGCTTAGCAAAGAATGTCTCATGCTCCAGAGCAGAAGCATAAATTCCTGTCTGCCTTCTCTGCCATGGTCTGGGGGATCATTAATCACAATTACTTTCCAGTGACAGTCTCTCATAATGTACCTTTCTACTGCAGGCTGTTAAGGAAGGCTCTATTCTTAGGCTCTCTGCCAAGAAGTACCCCAGAGAGAGAAGCTCAGCTCAGTTTCCCCTTTTCTGCTTACTCAATTTATATATTTCCTGAGCTCACTGAAGCAGCACAGGAATACCCCAATGAATAAAATAAACAAAAATTCAGACAATAAATAAGTAAGGTTTATAGTGTGTCAGATGATGGGACTTACAGAGAAAATAAATCTAGGAAGAGGGAAGACTGAAGTAGGGTAGTCAGGGCCCCCCTGAAAAGAGGAATTTGGGGGAAGAGGATCCCTTATAGAAGGAACAGTAATGTGCCTGAGATGAGAGTGTGCCTAGTATGTTCAAAGAACAAGAAACGCAGTGTGGCTAGACCAGATCAAGTCACGTGAACAGTAGCACAGAATGAGGGCAGAAAGGTAAATGTTGGCCAGATAGGCCACCAAGAGAGTTTGGTGTTCTCTCCGAGATGGGCAGCCACTGAGGAGAAAGGGTGAAGGGGGAGGGGTTATAAGATTGTGATTAAGATTATTAAAGGATTACTCTGGCTGTAATGTTAAGAAAAATCTGTGGGTCGGGGAGGTGGGCAAACAGAGAAACCAATTAGAAAAGTATTTATAATACTCCAGGAAAGAGAAGTGGAAAGTGAGGTAAAATTAGTGAGGTTGTAAAAAAAATGGCTGGATTCTGGATATATTTTAAGGTGGAAGCAATAGAATTTTTTGATGGGTGGAGTATAAGAAAATGAGAGGGAACTAGTGTGACTGCAAGGTTCTTGGCCTGAATTGAAGGAAAGGCAGTTTTGCCTTTTAACTGCAACAAAGACTGTGGGAAGTACAGGTTTTGGGGGAAAGGTCAAAAAGCAGTTCCATTTAGGCCATGTTAAGTTTGAGCTACTTATTAGACATCCATAAGGAGTTATGAAATTAGTAAATATGTGAGTCTAGAAAGGAGAGAGGCAGGAGATACACATTTGGTAGGCGTGACCACATATGATAATTAAAGTTGCAAGACTGAAAGAGATCACCTAGGGAATGAGTGTGGATGAAGAAGAGTAAGATCCCAGCCTAGTTAATAGTAGGCAGTACAGTATTGGGGATCAGAGAACCAAGCCATCCGTAAAGGAGACTTCAGAGTGGCCTGTGAAGTTGGGGAAAAGCGAAGAGAGTAAGGTGGCCAGGAAGCCAAGAGGGAGGGAGGCATTGGGTTTGGTACATAAAGGTCACCGAGGACACTTCTGGTGGAGTGATGAGGGCAGAAGCTAATGGCATGGGTTCAAGAGAGAAATGGAAGAGGATTGAAGACAGTGAGTATGGACAGCTCAGGAAGTTTGGCTGTGTAAGTGAGCACAGAGATGAGTGGTCACTAGAAGGAGAGGTGAGCCAAGAGGGAATGATGGGAGAAGTTATCGTATGTTGATGGTCAAGACAGAATGACTGATTAAAGGGTAACTGCTGGGGCTCTGTTCCTGAGTAGGCAAGAGTGGGTGAGATAGAGGACGTAGGGGGAGGGATTGGCCCTAAATACGTGCATGGACAGATCGTCCTTATAAAGAAAAGAAGGCAAAGTGTACGAACTCACACAGCAGTAGGAGAGTAGATAGGGTGGTACAAGTTTGTGCAAGTTTCTTTTTATTGATTTTTCTCAGTGAAATAGGATGAGAATGAAGGATGGTGAGGAAGTTATTGGAAGTTTTTGAGAAAAGCAGAGTCATGAAGTCCTCAAATCCAAGCAATTGGGACACAGAATGGACTAAGGAAATATGTATGTTGAACAGTACTAAGGGGCTGCTTTTGGCCAGTGATCAGGAATTTACCAAAGCCTCCCAGTAGCCTTCATTCCCTGCCGAAAAACTTACATACTTACACCAAAACATGTGCTTAATAGGTTCAAATAAGTTTCTGGGAGAAAAGGGATACCACACATCAAAAAGCCTTTGGCCATAAGACTTATATAAATGTGTAAAGCGAAAGGAAATAAAACCTTAGGAACTGGGCTTTCAAATCTAGTTTGGCTTATGCACTTTCTGAGTCTGTGGTAAGGAATTTATCTGGGAAAGGTGCATTATATACTGCAAAAAATACATCAAGAGTACTAAATCAGATTACTTGCCGGTTACATCTTAAGACTGATTGAATGATCAAGACTTATGACATCTATTCACGTTGGAGTATAATCAGTGAATTGATCAGCTTGTGTAAGGGATTGAAATGAGACCCTTCCCTACCTTGGAAATGAGTAGAAGGCACTAGACAGAGGGAGAGTTGTGGTCTCCACTGAGTTACCCTTCACAGTTTACCCAGGCCAGTTTCATCTATAAGAACTGTGCGTGAGTAATTAGAAGCTACTCAAAGGTGATTTTGATACAAGCTGTCACACCATGTGCACAGCTGACAGGGAATGTTGCTGTTGAATTGCAACGGTAAGTGAAGGTTTTGTTGTTGTTGTATTTTGGTTGCTGGTTGAGGGAGTACTTAGCAGGAGAAAGTTGAAATGGATATTTAAACCAGTTTCCAAATGTGTTGAGTTTCTGTATCATAGCATTGATTAAAAGCAAAAATACATCCTTCAAATCTGAACCAAACAGATTAGATGCCACACTGTCATTGTAATTTTTGCTCTGAGTTTTACAGGAGGAATTGAAGGGTGCAAGAATGTGTGTATGTGTTTGTTTTGTTTGATACACCTAAGCCCTGCTACTACTGTGGTAATCTAATAAATTAGAGCTCTATGCTTCTAAAATACTGATTGCAAAACACATTGTCTCTCACTTCTAATATTTTTCTTCTTTTCTCTGTGAATTCTAATTGAACTATTTGTAACTGCTTCAGAAGTATGTTGATGCAACCTTTTCCCTTTCTAGACAGTATCAAGAAAACATGGTAGTTATTATTTGTGACCCTGAAGGAAATTAACGTCCTAGAAATTTTTAAATGTCAGCTTACACTTAAAGTGATCCCTTAATTAGGGAATTATATCTTGCATGAACCAGGAAAGGAAAAATGATGCAAAATAATAATGAAAACCTTGTGGGATATGTTAATGCTTATTTGAATGAATAGGAAAACATCTTGTTTCAAATAAATTCTAATACCAAAAAAATTGAAATCATACATGTGAATACATTTGTTTCAAACTCTAAATAATGTTTTCTAACATTTTGGTTTGACAAGAATCCATGTAGCCTTTTAGAAAGCTGTGTTTAGACTATAGCACATATTACAGATTTGTGATATTATATCACTTAAATTTTTTTAGGGCAAATATTTGAGATGCCTTAATAAAACAGCTTTTAGAAGTAGAATTTACTTGCTGTAAAATGTACTCATTTTAAGTGTACAGTTAGATGTCTTTTGTTAAATGCATAGAGCCACATATCTACCCACAGTCAAAATATGAAACATGTCCATCACCCCCAAAGGTTCTCTATGTACCTCTGCAGTCAGGCCCCTTTCCTGAACCTTGGTCCCTGGAACCCACTGATCTGCTTTCTGTCACCATAGTTTTGCGTTTTCTAGATTTTCATATTAATGGAATTATATAGTATGTGGTCATCTGTGTCTGGTTTCTTTAAGTTAGAATAATGCTGTTAAGTTTCATCCATATTGCTGCATGAATCTGTAGTTTATTCCCTTTTATTGCTGATTGGTATTGCATTGTGTGGAATATTCCACAATTTCTTTAACCATTCACGGACTGATAGACAACTGGGTTATTTCCAATTTTAGGATATTATGTATAAAATTGCTACAAACATTTGTGTATTAATACAAAAATTTGTATGGGCATATATTTTCTTGGGCACATACCTATGCTGTCATTCTCTGGTTTTCCAGAGTGTGTAGACTGGTTTACATTTCCATTAGTAGTATTTGAGGGTTCCATTTGTTCACCATCCTCACCAAAACCTGATACTGTTAGCCTTTTTAACTTAGCCATTCTAGTAAATGTATATTAGAATCTTATTGTGGTTTTATTTATGTTTCCCTAATAGTAACTAAAGTGTTAATTTAAGCATATTTTCCTGGGCTTGTCTTTCATATACCTTCATTGGTGATAGGTTAATTCCAATTTTTTATCCAATTTAAAACATGGGGTTACTTTATTATGGACTTGTAAGAATGTTTTATATATCTTAGATAAAAGTTATTTATAATATATTTGGTTTGCAAACATTTTCTTACAATCTGTGGCTTGCCTTTTTATTTCCTTAATACTGTTTTATGAAGAGTAGAAGTGTTTAATTTTGACAAAGTACAATTTTTCAATTTTACTTTATTATTTGTGCTCTTCAGTGTCCTGTGTAAGAAACTGTTGCCTAGTCAGTTCACAAAGATTTTCTGTGTTCATCTGTTTCTAGACCCCGTTCTATTTCACTGATCTGTATGTCTAACTTTCCTACAGTATCGTCTTGATTACTGAACCTTTATAGTAAGTCCTGAAATGAGCAGCTAATGCCCAGTCTCCACCTTTTTCTTTTTCAAAATTGTTTTCTTATTCTAGTTCCTTTGCACATCTATATAAAATTTAGAATCAGTTTGTTAATTTATACACAGAAACAGACCAGAAGTTTTTATTAGGATTCCTTTGAATCTATAGAGCAATGTAGAGAAATTTCATCTTAATAATATTGAATTTTCCAGTCTATGAACATGGTATATCCCTCCATTTATATGTGTCTTTCTCTCAGTCATGTTTTATAGTTTGCATTCTTGCACATATTTTATAAAATTTACTACCAAGTGTTTCATAAATTTGATATTGTAAATGGTGTTTTTAAAATTTCAGTGTTCCAAAGAAGGAAACAACAGACACTGGGGTCTACTTGACAGAGGAGGGTGGGAGGAGGGAGAAGAGCAAAAGAGGTAACTATTGGGTACTGGACTCAATACCTGGGTGATGAAATAATATGTACAACAAACCCTCATGACGTGTGTTTACCTATGTAACAAACCTTCACATGTACACCCAAACCTAAAAGTTACAAAAATAAAATTTCAGCGTTCAGTTCTTCATTGCTAGTATCCAGAAATAGATTTAATAATGAATTTGTATCCTGTAACCTTGCTAAATCTATTTACCTGTTCTAGTAGTTTTGTAGACCCCTAAGGATTCTCTACATCATAGTTTGTGAATAAAAAGTTTTACTTTGATCTGTATGCCCTTTTTTGTTTTTGCCTTATTGCAGTGATTAGGATCTCTAGTGCCAGGTGTCTGGTAACAAGTGCTATCATGTAGATGGTAACAAGTCAGGTAACAAGTGCTATAGTAGAGCTATATGGCTTCTTAATGTTATTTTAGATATGTGGAATTTAGAAGACCAAGAATAGTCCACCTAATGACTTGGGTAATTTTTCAAACACATCTTCCTACATAATCCCTGGTTGAGCATCTCTGCCCTAGTGAGCTGCTAGGAGTAGGAAAAAGGTTGAGAACCACTAGTTTTGATTATACATTAACCTTGTATCTTTATATACTACTTATTTTATATACTACTTATAGACACTAGAACTAGATAAAAATTTTGCTGGTAATTATAGCCCTAGCTGAGTGAATACTGGTGTTGAAAAGATGGTAATATGAAACTTACTTCCCACATGGCTCTAACACCAAGACCATAGCATTCTCTTTTGGATTCAGGATTCAGGCTCCAGACCACCAGATCTGCTCTCCAGCTCACCCTGGCATTAGTCAGTAAACCTCTATAAGGTGTCTGCATTCCTTGCCACTTTCACTTTCTTATCCCACTGATGAAGGTTTTTACAGATACGAAACTTTACAAGATATTCTAGTGCTAATAAAAAAGATACTTTACTCGTGCACCTATTTTTAAAAGAATTTCTGGTTGTTTTCCTTGTGAATAAAGGTTTGGGATTAACTGAGAAACTGGGCTGAATTAGAGGTCAGGAAGGACACTATTCAACCCAGTCCAGGTACGTAACTTTGTCATTAATAAGCTGAGCATGCCAAATGCAGCAAGAATTCATTTTGAGTACTAAACTTAGAAGCCACCAGGATCTTCAGGCAAAATTGCAGTATCGGCAGAGCTTATCTTTGCCTTCTTCCCTTTAAGTTTTTCCCTCCAATCCTTAGTCATTTCGTGTCCCAGAGTTATCCAAAATCATATCTAGCAAGATTTATCTACCAGGTTCCAAAGTGGGAATAAATTATTTCCAATGCCCTAAACAAATCTCCTACTGTATGAGCACAAGTTATGGTAGTTAACTGTTATTACTGAGTAATTCACTCTATCATGTAAGTTAAAATTGTTGTTGCCTTAAGTAAATTTTAAAATAATTTTAATAGGCAACATTCATTGATCACTTACTTAGGATAATCTCAATTAATCCTCCCCAAGGTTGTGTATGTTTCTCAGGGCCATACATCAGCAAGGAGTGGAATTAAGCCAAAAAAAACCTAGTATTTTGTGTGATTCCAGAACCCAGCTCTTGAATACAACTTCCCATGGTCCTCTCTGCTGAAAACCATCCCCATAACCCAATATGTATTTCCCCAGTGTGGCCTTTCCAACCCCTGTATCTGATCATAATCTCTTGGAGTGCTTGCTAAAATACCGATTGCCTCATCCCAGCCATACAAACTAAGGGAGAGTCTTTGGGAATGAAGCCCAGGACTCATTTTCAATTCCCCAAGTATTCTTAGGCAACTAGAGTTTGAGAACTACTATCATAGCCTCTGTTCCTCAACTAAGGAACAGATCTCTGTAGTTTGTAGTAACTGCTGTAAAATGGCAGCTCCGTAGGGACCTATTTTCCATAGGAACCTGCAGTTCACCTGTTCAGACAGATTCAGAAAATTAAAAGTCTCCATTTTATATATAGCTATTTCTATATAGTTGGGTTATCATGCTTCCTTCTTCTCAAAATATACCACTTTATAATTCAAAACTACAATAAAACTTTAGAAGAAATTTTCTTCCTCAAAATCAAGACTACAAAAAAAAAATCCTTGTCATTAGATATTTCTTAATGAATACTGTATTCTAGACTGCCATAAAACATTACCACAAACTTTGTGGCTTAAAACAATAAAAAATTCATTTTCTTATAGTTCTGGAGACCAGAAATTCAAAATTAAGATGCTGACAGGTCCACAAACCCATCCCATGGCTGTAGGGGAGAATCCTTCCTTGCCTTTTCTAGCTTCTAGCAACTCCTGGGATGCCTTAGCTTGTCACTGCGTAACTCCAACCTTTGCCTCTGTCTTCACTATATTTCTATATGTAAAGACACTTTTTGGGATTTAGATGACACCTGAATCCACAATGATCTCATCTCAATCCTTACCTTAAATCTGCTATGATCCTATTTCCAAATAAGATTACAGTCTTAAGTTCCAGTGGCCAGGTATTTTGGTAGGACACTGTTCAACCCACTAAAAGTTCTTATTTACCCCTCATGTATTGTTATTCTCCCTGCTTAAATTTTAGGATCAGTAACTACTCATCCAGATGTTGACTCTCATGTTCTAACTGAATTTAAACAAAAAGTTACTACTACAATGAATGTTTTGATGTTGCTGTGGAGTGAATGTTTGTGTTCCCCCAAAATTCATATATTGAAGCCTCAATCTCCCATGTGACATATTTATTAGAAGGTGGGGCCTTTGGGGGAAATTAGCTTGTAAGAATGAAGACCCTCATGAAAGAGATGAGTGACCTTATAAGAAAGGACAGGGGGAAAAAATGGCAGGTAGGAGGCAGAACTAACTCGCAGCTGACTCGGATGGACAGAGCAGCCTGTAGAGACTCACATCGTGGGCTTTTGATCCAAGAAAGCTGAGAGAATCCACAGACCCCTTGAAGGAAGCAGCTTGCCACTGCAGGCTCCGTGAGACAACCAAAAATCTGTGAGCGACCAAAGTGTGAGAAGGGGAACCTGAAGGTCCAGATCATGTGAGATGGATTTGACCTTACCTGGAGCTGAGATGAATTTAAGAGAGCCAAGCAAAATACAGGGGTAGAGGAAGCAGTGGGGAGAGCCCTGTGGGCACTCTCATTCCCAGGGAAGCCATTTCTGACTTTGTCTCCCAGGGGCCCTTGGGGAGGACTGCCAGTGGAATTGGGGAAAGACCACAGGGAAAAGGAATCTTCCAGCTGAACTTTGTAACAACTTTGATGGAATGTGAAGTTTCCTGGACAGAATCTGGTGAAGGTGGCAAACAGGGAGTGCAGATATGATCACAGAAGATGCGGCAGACTGGGAGGTACAAAACCTGAAAGGCCTGCTTGCTTTCTCAGTGAGGGGGGTTGTAGCCTGGGGCAGGTTCTCAGCCCTGCTCACCGGCTGCCTGGAAATAAACTTGGAGGGGACACCGGAAGAGTAAGACCAGCCTTTCAGGCTGCATGGGAGCTGGGTGTGGCCTGTCACTGTTCCCTGGCGACCTGTGTGACACAACAGAGGCAGCCGCAATCCTCCTCAGAACCTAAGTCCATTGGCCTGAGAACCACACCTCCATCCCCCACAGCAGCCACAGCAAGCCCTGCCCAAGTAGAGCCTGAGCTCAGACCAGCCTAACCCTGGCCTCACCTGATGGTCTTTCTCTGAGACCTGTCCTAATAGCTGAAGACAAAGGACATAAATTTCTTGAGAGCTCTATTGTCCCTCCTACCACCTGAGAAACCCAAATACTTATCCAGACGGCCCTAGGGCAAACTTGTATCCTCCCTATACTACCACAGCTGATGCTTTCTGGAAAGCGCCACCTCCTGGCTGGAAGTGAACCAACACAAAAAACAGCACACTAAACAAAACTACAACCAAGGACCCTCGGAGTGCACTCCCCGATCAGGTGCTGGTATCCACGACTGAGACACCTGAAAATGGATTACATCACACGACTCTGCGAACATTCCCCATTAACCAGCCAGAAGCCTGGTAGCTCCGCTGGGTGGCTAGACCCAGGAAAGAAATAACAGTCACTGCAGTTCAGCTCTCCGGAAGCCTCATCTCCAGGGGAAGGGGGAGAGTACCACATCAAGGGAGCACCCCATGGGACCAAAGAATCTGAACAGCAGCTCCTGAGCCCCCAGTCTTTCCTCTGGCATAGTCTATCCAAATGAGAAGGAGCCAGAAAAACTATTCTGATAATATGATTTAAAAAGGTTCTTTAAGAGCCCCAGAATATCACTTTAGCTCACCAGTGATGGATCCAAACCAAGGCAAAATCTCTGAATTGCCAGTAAAAGAATTCAGAAGGTCGAGTGTTAAGCTATTCAAGGAGGCACCAGAGAAAGGTGAATACCAATTCAAAGAAATTTTCTAAATGTGACAGGATATGGACAGAAAGCTATCCAGAGAAATAGATAGCATAGATAAAAAAACTTCTGGAAATGGACACACTTAGAGAAATGCATAGTACACTGGAAAGTCTCAGCAATAGAATCAAACAGAAGAAAGAACTTCAGAGCTGAGACAAGGCTTAAAATAACAAAGACAAAGGAAAAAGAATGGGAAAAAAGAAAAAAAGCCTCCCAGAAGTTTGGGATTATGTTAAACAACAAAACGTAAGAAAAATTGGTGTTCCCAAGGAAAAAGAGAAATGTAAAAGTTTGGAAAACATATTTGAGGGAAGAATCAGGGAAAACTTCCCTGGCCTTGCTAGAAATCTAGACATCCTGAAACTAGGCCTCATAAAACTTAAAAAATTAGCACCAGGTGGCCCTAGATAGGGTCCCACCCTGCCTCGATAGGGTCCCACCCTGATAGGGTCCCACCCTGCCAATTCTGGGAAACAACCTCATGGGGTCCCACCCTGCCAATTCCGGGGGACCCACCCTGCCTGGAAGTTCCCAGAATCAACAACTCCAGGAAAGAACCTCATAAGGTCCTGCTCTAACCAATTAGAACAAGACACCTTGCTCAGGCCATAGCTAGACCCAATTATTTTGCGCCTTAAGCTTTGTTTGAATTTCGCGCCATAAGCTGTGTTTGAACTTGTGTTTGCCTATATAAACAGCCTGTAACAAGCAGTCAGGGTCCCAGGGCCAACTTAGAGCTTGGGACCCTAGCGCGCTAGTAATAAATAACTCTCTGCTGTGACTCCCGTGTCGGGTGTTCCTTCGCGGCGACCCCTGCCCAGGAGGGAATCGACAGCTCGGTTCCTACAATCCAAACACAAAAAGCTCAAAGAATACTCAGGAAATTCATTGCAAAAAGATCATCACCTAGGCACATAGTTGTCAGGTTATCTAAAGTCAAGATGAAGGAAAGAATCTTAAGAACTGTAAGGCAAACACATCAGGAAACCAACCTGTAAAAGAAAAACCTATCAGATTAACAGCAGATTTCTCACCAGAAACCCAGCAAGCTAAAAGGGATTAGGGTCCCATCTTTAGCCTTCTTAAAACAATTACCAGCCAAGAATTTTGTATCCGGCGAAACTAAGAAGCTTCATAACCGAAGGAAAGATACAGTCTTTTTCAGACAAACAAATGCTGAGAGAATTCACCACTACCAAGCCAACACTACAAGAACTGCTAAAAGGAGCTCTAAATCTTGAAAAAAAATCCTCAAAATACACCAAAATAGAACCTCCTTAAAGCATAATCTCACAGGACCTATAAGACAATAACACAATGAGGAAAACAAAAAAGATATTCAGGCAACAACTAGCACAATGAATAGAATAGTGCTTCACATCTCAATACTAACATTGAATGTAAATGGCCTAAATGCTCCACTTAAAAGATACAGAATGGCAGAATGGAAAACAATTCACCAACCAAGTATCCGCTGTCTTCAAGAGACTCACCTAACATGTAAGGACTCACATAAACTTAAGGTAAAGGGGTGGAAAAGATATTCCATGCAAATGGACACCAAAAGTGAGCAGGAGTAGCTATTCCTATATCAGACAAAACAAACTTTAAAGCAACAGCCAGTTAAAAAGGACAATGAGGGACATTATATAATGATAAAAGGACTGGTCCAACAGGAAACTATCGCAGTCCTAAATATATATGCATCTAACACTGGAGCTCCCAAATTTGTAAAACAATTACTACTAGACCTAAGAATGAGACAGATGGCAACACAATAATAGTGGGGGACTTCTATACTCCACTGACCGCACTAGACAGGTCATCAAGACAAAGTCAACAAAGAACAATGGACTTAAATTATACCCTAGAACAAATGGACTTAACAGACATTTACAGAACATTCTACCCAACAACTGCAGAATATACATTCTACTCATCAGCACCTGGAACATTCTCCAAGATAGACTGTATCATAGGCCACAAAATAAGTCCCAATACATTTGAGAAAATCGAAATTATATCAAGTACTCTCACAGACCACAGCAGAATAAAACTGAAATCAACTCCAAAAGGAACCCTCAAAACCATGCAAATACACGGACCATTAAATAACCTGCTCTGGAATGATCATCGGGTCAACAATGAAATGAAGATGGAAATTAGAAAATTATTTGAACTGAAATATAATAGTGATGCAATCTATCAAAACCTCTGGGATACAGCAAAAGCAGTGCTAAGAGGAAAGTTCATATCATTAAATGCCTGTATCAAAAAGTCTGAAAGAGCACAATCTAAGGTCACACCTCAAAGAACTAGAGAAACAAGAACGAAACCCAAACCCAGCAGAACAAAAGAAATAACCAAGATCAGAGCAGAACTAAATGAAACTGAAACAAACACAAAATACAAAAGATAAATGAAACAAAAAGCTGGCTATTTGCAAAGTTAAATTAGATTGATAGACCATTAGTGAGATTAACCAAAAAATGAAGAGAGAAGATCCAAATAAGCTCAGTTACAAATGAAATGAGAGCTATTACAACCAGGGCCATGGAAAAGACAAAACTGCCATCTGTAACTTAACCAGAGACATTCACCTTCTACTCTCTAGTTGTCTTACTCCTGAAGACAGCAGCTTGCCCCCTACCTCACTGATAATATCCCATCTTCAGCCAAATTTACTTTTCCTCTCAATGGAGAAAAGAAATTGTAGTAAACTCTGTTATAAGCAAAATCACACAGAAAGATGGTAGGGAGATTAACAACATTAGACTTTATATTGGGGCATATTTTTACAGGGTTAATCTGTTTTGTTATCATGTATTTTCTAGATTTACAAGAATGTAATTTAAACAGTCTGCTATGGTTTTGATGGCTACAAAACCAGGTCAGTCTGACTCTGTAGCTCCTGCTCTTAGTATGCCATTTTTAGAAAGTAGAGTAGCATAGTGGAAAGGCTTTATTTAGAGTCACACAGAACTGACCACTAACTGTGATCTTCAACAAGTGACTTCTCTGTGGCTCAGTTTCTGCAACTATAAAAGAAATAATCTCTCAAGGGCTCCTACGATACTTAAAAGTGACTGTGTGCACTGATAAACTCTGTAAGAGCAAGCATTTTTTTTTCTGTTCAACCATGTGCCCCAGATGACTACAGCTGTGACTGGCACAGTGAGTGCTCTGTAGATAATTGGTTGCATGAATAATGCCTGGCACATCAGAGGCACTCAATAAATAGTAATAGCCATGTGCATCATTAATCATCTTCAATCCTAACATCAGAGCATAGAAACGATAATAGTATGCTGTCTCTGGTCTCATTTATTTCAAAGACCAGCAAATTAGTAGATTATGCACATGCTCATGCTTCTTTTAGGCTTTTATTGTTTCATTTGCAGGGGTTTTGGCAACTTGTAAACAAATTGTTGGGCCCAACAGTAAGATAAAATATACTTTGTTACTGCTCTTGTTTTCACATTGAATTTTGAATGCCCTCTCTCAAAAATGATATTGAAAACAAAGAAGGTATATGAATTTAAAGGATTATGAGTACATGAATTTACACATGTATGTGTTGTATACAAGTCTTTGTGATTTTTATCATGTGTAGATTCATGTTTTCATAATCCTTTAAACTCTTCCGTATTATGATTTTAGTTTTCTTTACTATTTGTAATCTTAAATATTTATGCTTTTTCCCCTCAGTCAGATCCATAGGGTTTAAGTATCTTCTTCATCTTATCAAATAACTAACTTCTGCATTTATTTTTTAGTTTTACTTTATTAAGTACTGCTTTTTATCTTTAGTAATTTTTTTTCCCTCTAATTTTCAATATGAGTAGTTCCTCTTTTTCAGTTTTCCCCTTTTAGTAATGAAGCATGTAAGGTCATAAATTTTTCTTTTTATTACTGTCTTCATTATATCCTATAGATTCTCTTTTTCATTCGTTTTTAGATAATTCGTAATTTTCCTTTTATCTTTTATCCATGGTTTATCTAAAGTTTTTATTAAAAGAGGAATATTATTTTATTATTTTTATGGAATCTTGATGTCAGAATGTGCATCATAAAGTCTCAGTTTTGGCAAAATGTGTTTAAATTGTCTTGCCACTAGGTAAGTAATCAGATTTTTATAAATGCTCATGGTTACTAACACCTTTAAAATATTTTTGAGTATCAAATGGGTCTGTGAGAAACACACTCACCCGTCCAAACCCAAAGAATGGACTTGGAGGCACAAAGAACAGCAAAAGTGAGACTTTTTAATAGGGTCTTGCAAGATCGAGTGTCTGGTGGGCAGGCACACCCAGGGCAGCTACAGCAGATAATTTATCTCCTAGCACACAAGTCCCTCCACCAGTTCCCCACTGGTCAAGTACTATGGGGTTACAATCTTCTCTGATGTCACCAAAGTTTCATTATCCGCCAAGGTTATACCCTGGTCTCCTTCTCCACTTAAGTTTCGATTTCCCAATAACGAAACTTTCTTCCCTTTTATAGGCTGACCCCTCCTCTACATTCTGTTTGCTTATTGTGACCTTCTAGGTACATGAGTCATGCAGTTTATTATGTTCGCAGCTGGCTGCCAGTACTTAGACTTACCATGCCTTAAAAAAATGGACCATTTAAAATATTTTCTCACAGGTCTGTATAAATCTATTAAGCCAAATTTATCAATAGCTATTCAGTTCCTTTATTTAACTAGTTTTTATCTACTGTAGTTGTTCAGTTATGGTAGAAATAGTGAAGCCTATACTATAATTTTATTATTCTTCAATTTCTCTTTGCACTTCTTTCCTTTTAACTGCTAAGACTTTGGTTCATATAGGTCTTTGACTAATATTTTCTTTAAAACAAAATTCTACTGTTAGATGCTGAAAAGATATTTGATAAAGTCAAGCCATTCCTAATAAACACTAGGAAAATAAAATAGAAGTTAACTACTTTAATATGAGTTTTACCAAAACTCAGCAGTAAGCATCTTATATGCTAAAGATCTCATTTTAAAACCCACATTTTAAATTCAAAACTTTAAGTAAATGTTAATGAAAGTAATAAAACTACCAAAAGACTGTAAAATTGACCATAAAACCATTTTTGCTGCAATCTATAAGGTCAAAAAGTCTACTAAAAGTTTAATTACAATAAAAAAAAACTGTAAGTTGGCTGCAGATAAACATACAACAATAGATTTGTCCCTATTCTAGCAGTGATTACCTTAAAACAGAAATAGAAACACATGTTGTATTCACAATTATGTTCTATTCACAATTATGTGACAAAAATTATGAAATTGTTTAGGAATAAATTTTTTAAAAAGGTCGTCACAGAAGCTATGTGAAGAAAATGAAATTTATTAGAAGACATAAAATAAGATTTGAGCATTTGCTCAAATGGAAAGAGAAGCCATTTTCTTGGATGAGAAGACGATAGAAAATTGCCAATTCTTCCAAAATTGTTATGTAAATATATGCAATACAATTGCAGGACAAGTTTTTTGGGAAGGGTATAAGGTATTTGTTTTGGAATTGAATTAAATGCTCTTCAAGTTTGTATTGCAAAACAGTTTCCCAGGAGAAGCCAAGTCTAGTTTGAAAAAGAATACAAAGGCACAGTTGCTTTACCAGATATTGAGTCACTAAGAAAAACAGTGTGGTCTAGAAGCAGGAATACTCACGGATCAGTGGAGTAGAAGAGAGAAGGGAAACTAGATAACTACATATGTGAGAATTTAATAAATGACCAAGTTGGTATTTTAATACAAGAGGAAAGGAGATTGGTGCCATAATTGAAATACCAAGTTGGTATTTCAATACAAGGAGAAAAGAGTTGTTTTGCTTGAAAAACTGATATCTATTTGAAAGAAAGTAAAGCTGGATTATAAAGCTAAAAGAAAAAAACGTATTTCATCTTTCAGAGAAATAAAGGATACATGTATAATTTAGGGACTGACAGACAAGACTAGGAATCCAGAAGCTATAACAGAAATTTTCTTGACTAGACACACACACGTGTTGGAAAAGATGCCATGAAGTCAATAGATAATGGACTTATGAAAATACTTGCCACACAGTGTACAGAGAACTAATAATCTGTGATAAAGAAGGGACTTTGCAAATTGACTAGATGGTGACAAACAACTTATAGAAAATGGATAAAGAAAATGAAGCTGCATTTACAGAGGAGCAAATCCAACAAAGTAAACCCAAGAGTGGCTATATGGCAAAATAAGTATGTAGAAAACATTTACTGTCTACATGGTAGAGGGTAAAGAACTCTTGCAAAGCCATAAGAAGATGACAAATACATTATATTACTACTGTGTTTTTCCAATAAGCTTATTTTTTCTCATCAAAGACATAAAAATACAAAATGAGGCCGAGCGTGGTGGCTCACCCCTGTAATCCCAGCACTTTGGGAGGTTGAGGCAGGTGGATCACCTGAAGTCTGGAGTTCGAGACCAGCCTAGCCAACGTGGTGAAACCCCGTCTCTACTAAAAATACAAAAAGCCGGGCGTGGTGGTGCGTGCCTGTAATCCCAGCCACTCGGGAGGCTGAGGCAGGAGAATCACTTGAACCTGGGAAGTGGAGGTTGCAGTGAGTCGAGATTGTGCCATTGCACTCCAGCCTGGGCAACAAGAGCAAAACTCCATCTCAAAAAAAAAAAAAAGAAAAAGAAAAAAAATATACAAAATGATATACTTGAGCAAATTTCTTAAAATTACAATACCAGGTATTAGTAAAAGTGTGAAAAGGAAAGCACTATTATACATTCTTGGTGTGCATTTAAATTGATGTTTCTGGTCAGTTTCCAATATATAGCTAAAGCTTATTAAGGTGTTCATATCCTTTTTAGTTAAGGTGTTCATATTCTTTTTAGTTAAGGTGTTCATATTCTTGTTATGGAGGTATCTATTTAAATGTGACTTTTGTGGAAACAACTTAGAAATATGAAAACTTTTTTATGTGATATCTATATAATCAAATACTGTGCATCTATAACATGTTTTAGAAAGTCTTTAACGGCATCAATGGAAAGATGCACGAAAAATTAATTATACAACAGTATTATAGTATGGTTCCATTTCTAGATTTTTTTTTTCCAAGGCATATGTTATGTATGTATTTGTCTGCTGGAGAGGCCATAACACGATAACACAGACTGAGACTGAGTGACTTAAACAAAAGGAATTTATGTCCTCACTGTTTTGGAGGCCAGAAGACCAAGATCATGTGTTGGCAGGGTCAGTTTTTCCTAAAGACTCTCCTTCATGGCTCGCAGATGGCCACTTTCTCACTGTGTCCTCACATGATATTCTTTAGACATGAACACTCCTGGTGTCCCCTCCTCTTCTTATGAAGACATCAGTCGTACTGGATCAGGGCCTCACTTTTTTTGCCTCATTTAATCTTAATTACCTCTTTAAAGGCTTATCTCCAAGTATAGTCACAGTAGGGGTTAGGGCATCAACATAAATTTTGAGGATACAATTGTTTATAACAATATCCATTTCCATAGGTGTTTTATGTGTGTAAGTATCACCTATACTTTGCGGAGGAATAAACAAATGGAAGGATATATACCTTAAAGGAAATCAGTTGGTATGATTCCAGTTTTTTTCTTCTATAGACTTAACTTGCATTTTCTTCACTTATCTACAGTAACTTCTGTTACCTTTTGTAATAAGGGAAATGTTTTTTTCGAATTCAGAGAAATAAAGTATCACATGAAAAAAGTAAGTGATAATGCTAATATAAAATAAGTTTTATATCTAAATATGAAGCACAGAGAAAACAGCCTTCTACTTTTTTCAAATAATCTTGAAGGCCTACATGTAGGCCTGTCTGTAGTTGTTATGAACCCCAACTCTTCACTTAAGAAAAGTCCATTTCTCAGCATTGGCTTTTTAGGATGAATGGCATTGAGTCACCTAAAAGGGACTTGACCTCATATGAACCAAAATGTACTTTGAAATAAAGTATGAATCTTTAAGGTGATACTGGAGAAATGCTTCCTTAGGGTCCACATATATATATTTGCATGCTGTTAGGGTAACAGTAGAAGGTAAATAGAACACTCAAAATAAATGGAAAGCCTGTTCAAAAATAGAAAATGCCAGAGTTTCTCCTGTAAGTTGTAATTGATGATTAACTCCCACCAGTTGATACTGCATCAGTTAGAGTACTTTAACTGCTTATAGCCAAAAACCTGATTCAAACCAGGTTGAAAGGTAAGAAAATGCATTGACACAACCACAATGTTAGCAATAGGGTACGTTTAAAGGTTAGATTTTGGCACCCAGCCATCTAAGCAAGGTCCTGGTACCTTCTGTCTCCATTCTGACCTCTATGATGTCAGCTATATGTGGTTTTCTTGTGGCTTTCTGTATGTGATTTTCTTAGGACTTTCTCTTGGGAGCAAGGCAACTTTCTCTAGAAGTCCTAGACATACACCTCTTATATATCATTGTCCCGAATTGAGTGGTGAACTTATTCCTGAACCAGTCCCCAGTAAGGGATATAGGGTTGCCATGATTAGCTCAGGTCAGTATCCTAAAGGCTCTGCTTCTGTGCTATGGGAGATGAGTAGACTGAATGTTAGAGAATAAACGACAGCATGCCCTACACCACACTTGGCATCTCTCACAAAGGAAATATTCAGGATGCTGAAGGGCCAGTGTGATTATAATATGATGTCCTTGAAGTATCAAGATGTTGCCAGATCCAGTAGAGGTCAATGTTTATCACACTTGCTAGGAAGCTCAATATAGTAGCAAAGTTACTTTTCCTTTTATTTTTAATGCATTGTATGAAAAATATTCCTTGCAAATTTCAGATGTTTTCACTGAAGAAGCTTGAAATTAACATGTACTCAGCCTTAACTTTCCATGGTTTTAAATTGTAGAAATTATCGGTAAAATATAGACATAGTAGATAAGTACTGTTAATAGCTAGGCACTTGCAGCTATTCATTTTTATATGTGAGAGTTCCAAGAGCTGTGATTTAAATTTCACATTGCTTCTTTTTTAACTTCAGCCTCAGCAAGTGCATACTTTTATTCAGATTTTCAGTGATCTATTAATGTATTAAAGTCAAATTTTGGAACATGTTGACATATTTCTATTCTATCTAGAAAATTACACTTGTTTTGAAGATCCAGAGAACCAGTATTCATTGGAAGAGATAAACAGCACTGAAAAGATTCACCATTTATACAAAACACAAAAAGTGCAACAGATTTAGGATAGAAATGTGAAAATAGCTTTCTCTAAAACTATCTGTAAAGAATCAAATTGAAGTTGAATAAGCAAGACTGTTCACAGGTATACCATTTTTAGTTTTAACTTTCCAGCTGAAGGTTAACTTTGAAGCTCAAGATGGTTCTTATTTAGAAAAAGATTGAGTACTATCCTTGACTTAATAAAAAACAACAACAAAAAGATAGAACAGGTGGCCAGTGATCCTAGAGCACAGATTATCAACTTCTAATTCTGAATGCCATGGGACAATTTAATGTCTATGCTTCGCTTAAAATGTCTAAGGAGTGAGTTAGTAGGGATGGAGAGGAATATATGCCAGACATAATAGGGCTCAGAGCCAGAGTCAGTCCTCTAAACAGCTTTGCTTCTGTGCTGTGGGAGAGGAGTGGACTGCATGATGAGAATAAACCACATCATGCCCTATAACAGACTCATCTCTCTCAAAGGACAAGGAAATCTAGAGAAAGAAGAAAGGTAAAGGATAGCAACCTAAATCTAAATTCACATCAAGTGGAAACAGTGATTATCCCACCTAGAGGAAGAATAATGATGATACAACAAGAACCTGTGAAGAGTATGTGCCAGGCACTTCTCTAAGCACTGTAAAGTCCACATCCCATTTGCTCTTCACAAAACCCTATGAGGGTAGGGACTGCTGTGTCCATTTACAGCCAAGGCTCATAGTGAGGATGCCAAAGTCATAGAGCTGGTCAAAGGCAGGACTGAGAGCAGCCTGACTGCACCTTTTGTTCCCTAAGTATTCAACTTACGTAGGAGAAATGAATAACGTTCCTAGTAGGAAACAATAGTATTTTAATACTCAAAGAAAATGGTACTGTTTGAGCCTTAATACCGGTTGGTTTTAAGTGTTTCATGCATACCCTTTTATTTTGAAGCTGAAAGGTATAATATTTATCGGTATTTTTAGTCTAAATATATCTGAATCAGTCCATTCAAGACTGTTCTTCAAAATGTACTGACTAGTGCCAATCTGTCATGCTTTATTATTAGCTATGTACTGTTACATGTCTGTGTCAAAGTGGCACAGTGAATGATTGCTGAGTTACTAAATCCAAATTTTATCTTCTTGGAGTAATTTTTCTTTTTAATTTGAAAAACAATGTACAAAATCAGCAGCCTCAGCGTTTCCTTTTAACACGGATGCATCTTAGATGACAAGCTACTTAACTCAAAACTCTAATCCATGCAGTTAGATTTGTGAATTTAGATCTGGAAAATAGAAAATAGATTTTTATTTTAATTTTTTTAAAGCAGGTGTTCAAATGTAATCTTAAATAAGTTACATTTTGGCCAGGCACAGTGGCTCACACCTGTAATCTCAGCACTTTGGGAGGCCAAGGCAGGCGGATCACGAGGTCAAGAGATCAAGACCATCCTGGCCAACATGGTAAAACCCCATCTCTACTAAAAACACAAAAATTAGCGGGGCATGGTGGTGTCCACCTGTAGTCCCAACTACTCGGGAGGCTGAGGCAGAAGAATTGCTTAAACCCACGGGACGGAGGTTGCAGTGAGCCAAGATTGCGCCACTGCACTCCAGCCTGGGGGACAGAGCGAGACTCCATCTCAAAAATAAATAAATAAATAAAATAAGTTACATGTTTATATAGTGTGCATATATTTGATTATGGAATGGAGAAAGAAAAATTTTAGTTGTTATGAGATCACTGGGTTAAAAAAATTGTGTTAATCTGTCATTGGACTGTGTAATTGGATCCGATACAAAGGCATGAACAAACCTGGATTTCTTCACTGTACTGTGCATGTAGAGACTACAAAAGCCTCTTTCCATTCTTTTGTTTTAAACATACAGATGTGTAAGGATTTGGGCTCCCTCCCATTCTCAGTGAGCTGGGACTCTTGTAATAGGCATGGGCTCAGCTTGATGTGCTTAGAGACACTTCATGCTGGATATTACATTCGTAAAATTCAGTCATAGCCTTTAAGCTTCTGTTACTTAAACATGAATAAAGTACTCAAGATTTCCTCACTCTGAGACTAAAAATTAAGATTTGAAATATTAAGCAAGTGCTTCATTCTTCCAGGGAATAAACAACTATGGGCCCCAGTGAGTGTGGTTGTTCTAACACAGTGCTGGCTTTATAAAATATTAAAATATGAAACTTTCCAATAGTCACAATGTCTGAAACAGAACAAACCCATTTTCTAAACCCCATATAGGCAGATGACAGAATAGACAGCATCTAGATTTATAATTTAAACCATCTGGCCATGCGTGGTGGCTCACGCCTGTAGTCCCAACACTTTGGGAGGCCAAGGTGGGCCGATCACCTAAGGTCAGGAGTTTGAGACCAGCCTGGCCAACATGGTGAAACCCTATCTCTACTAAAAATACAAAAATTAGCTGGGCGTGGTGGTATGCACCTGTAGTCTCAGCTACTCAGGAGGCTGAGGCAGGAGAATCACTCGAACCCAGGAGTGGAGGTTGCAGTGAGCCGGCGACAAGAGCGAAACGCCGTCTCAGAATAAAAATAAATAATAATTTAAAGCATCTAAAAAGCAATGAGATCTTTTAAAAATGGCTTTTACTGGTGGCAGCCACCTTAATTTGCCTATTTAAAAGTCTGTTGTTTTCATACCAAAAGATTTAAAGGCAGTATAAATCCTTTGTAACTGCAGGAACATTTTTTTCTTACATATTACAGTATTTTAGCCCAATTATAAATGGTAAATGAAAGAGGCACATCTCAACTTTTGACTATCCATTTCATTATTGTCACTTTCATATGAACCAAGCCCCAAGGCCATGCTGACCTCTTTTACCTGTTCCCTATACGGGGAAGCTCAGTTGTCTGTTGGTACTGGCTCCCTGTGCCAGAGGCCATGGTGCCAGAAGGTCTTGATAGGATATGAGAAATCAGTTCTTATTCTACAGAATTTGGCTCTTCTAGTCAAGAAGAACAGAGTTACATGTGGCTTTGTGGCTTTTGTGTTTGGAGACATTTACTTAATATAAAGCTTTAAAATTATCAAGACAGGCCAGATGTGGTGGCTCACATCTGTAATCCTAGGACTTTGGGAGAATGAAGTGGGAGGATCACTTGAGTTCAAGACCACTGAGTGACATAGCAAGACCCCTGTGGCTATATACATACACAAATATATATATATATATAAACGTATCAAGATAGTCGACTCTTTCTCCATGTATAAAAGCGATTCTCCATTTCCTCCTCTCTTGCTTTTGGAGTTAACACATTTTCGAGTCTCTATGATGCTTAAGGAAAGCCTAGGCTGCAGCACTGCTCAGGGAAATGAGTGTCAAGGTATAAACTCTCTTCCTTCTCTCCACACCTAGTTCCCTTAATCACTTTGTCTTTTTTAGTTTCTAACATTACAGCGTTACTCTTTACTTGCTTATAATATAGATGGCATTTTAATTAAATTATATCATTCCAAAGTTCTAGATTTTAAACAAGCAATTTTTAAAAACTTTTGGAATGTTACCTTTTTGTAAAGTGAACCCTTTCCCCCTTCACAAGATTGTTATAATTCTTTCAGAACCAAGACTTCGTAGAACCCAAGTTGAAAAAAAAAACATACCATGGAACAAGTCATAGAAGGTGCTACTATCCAAGACCTATACTATATGGCAAATACTGTCCAAAGAGCTCACTGTACATTAGCTCACCAAATTGTCAACACAACTCAATGGAGAGAGCATTATAATTATCTTCTATATTTTTAGATGAGAAGATAGCAGACCATACAAATATTGGTCAACTACTCATTTCTAGAGCCTTTTTAGTGGAGCCTTTTTAGTGCTAGTTACTAAGTCTAAAAAAGAAAAGACATGGTCCTTGCCCTTAATGTACTTGAGCATCTAGTAAGGGCACAGGATGGCAACCAGCTACCCAAATGAGGTTATCAGTGCATGTGCTTTAAGCATTCACAAGAGGCAAGGCCACTTTGGGCCTTGGTACTTGAACAAGCTCCTTCTTAGAACCCTTGGCATTTGAACTAGACATTGAAGGGATTTGAGATGAAATACTTCAGGAAAAAAGGCTGAATATTTGAGGCAGAGAGAGTATTTTTGGCAATTTTGTGAAATATTCGTTAGAATATTTGTGTTGAGTAGAAAAGTTAAATTAGGAGGTCTCTAACTGGCATTCTCAGGGCCCAGGCGAATAGTGCTGTTGACAGTGGTATGGAAACAGTATTGAATTGTCATTTCCCCCCACATACTATGTTGGTATCAATGGACTCCAGGAGCTAAAGTTAGAGGAAAAGAGTACAGCCTAGTAAACAGCCTTTATTGAGAATTTGCTATTTAAGCCCCACAACAACCTTCTTAGGCAATTTATAGGTACAGGAACTAAGTAAGCCATAGAGAGATTGAGTAACTCAGCAAGAGGCAGAGCCAGGATCCCAGGCAGTCTGTGTCCACAGCCCTCCACACTCAGTGCTGCCATGAATCTAAAATCTTTCATCAAGGAAAATTTCTCAGTGGTGCCATCAAACTTGCCATCTCAAAACTTGCCATTTCTATACTGAACATTATAATGCCACAGACACATGTGGTCCACACACACACACACCTTTACTGTAGATCGTCAAGAAGAAGGAAGAAAGAAAGGGGCATTCTTCTCACCATTTTAGTACCTATTTGTAAAAACACATGACTGTTTGATCCGTAAGCATTAGGAACCACCTGTATGAGAGAGGCTGGGCCACGTGAATGAACTGTTCCTAAGATTTTAAGATTGACTGTGACAGTCGTGTAGAATGACTGAGTAGAAAGGTAGATGGAGCTACATGGGGAAAGGAGATTGGTCAAGGCTGTTGTGAAAGGTGATATTGATGAAGACCTATAATCCTGATTGAGGAGAGAAGTATTTGGGCAGAAGGTAGAAGCAGAAGTATTGATTCCAGAGGAGTTTTGAAAGTAAATGAAATGTGAACATAGTTCTGAATCTGGCTAATTGGCATGACAAGTTACAGGAGGCAAAGACATCTTATTTACCTCCATGTGAGAGAAAGAAAAGGGTGGGTGGCATTGAGGTAAGGCAACTAAAACAAGGATTATGGTCGCAGTTGGCGGGCAGAAATGAATGGCCTCTGAGGTCTGCAGATAGAGAGTGCTCTAAAATATTAAACTAGCTTGTACTGTCTAGTCAAGGAAAAGCTTCATCTCTCATGAAGTAATACAGACGAAAGATTGCTTGTTTTTTTTTGATGCAAGTGAGTTAACAGGTGAGACGTATTAACATTTTATGGAATGTATCATAGTCTATCAGCGATGGAATAGCGTCTTTTTTGGATGCTTGATCGGACGGCCCACCTTTCAGCATGCAAATTCCCACTGTAGCATACAAGGCAAGTGGTCAGCCAGCCCTTTCTCAAATGGTAAATAAATCACCTCTTGATAGCTAAGTCACAAAGCTTTTCCCATGGGCTTCTGACTACTGGCCCAGTTCTTTTTTTTTTTTTTTGAGATGGAGTTTCATTCTTGTTGCCCAGGCTGGAATGCAGTGGCGTGATCTCAGCTCACTGCAACCTCTGCCTCCCAGGTTTAAGCAATTCTCCTGCCTCAGCCTCCCAAGTAGCTGGGATTACAGGCATGCACCATCATGCCCAGCTAATTTTTGTATGTTTAGTAGAGATGGGGTTTCACCATGTTGGTTAGGCTGGTCTCGAACTCCTGACCTCAGGTGATCCACCCGCCTTGGCCTCCCAAAGTGCTGGGATTATAGGTGTGAGTCACCGTACCCAGCCCCCAGTTCTCTTCTTTGGAGCCAAGCAGGTCTGGCCTAGTCTGTCTTCAAATACAGCTCCACTGAAGCTTTCTTCAATGAGCCTTTCATTTGCACTTCCTCTACCCCCTACGAACAATATACAGCACTCCTGAAGGGCTCTCCTTTCAACTTTGAATCTAAGCCTGTTGATGTAGGCATTTTCATTTATAAAGTAGCTCTCATTAAGTGCTGATTATTTTATAATTCAGTTATGAAACCAAATTGAAGCCTGGTTCTTACCCTAAAGTAAATCACAGAGTAATGGAGACTGAGAAACATTTGCAGAAAACTTGAAGAACCATTTTTTAAAAAGCGAATATAACCTAACCCGTTCAGTGGAAAGGGTAAATGTGGGGGAATTGCTTCATATCTTTATTACTGCTGTTGAGGTAAAATGTAAAGCGTCAAATGTGCATGTCTTAAATGTACAATCTGATTATTCTGACATAGGTAAGCATCATGTAATCCACACCTGAATCTAGAGTGTGTCACCCAGAAAATTTCCTTAGGCTCCCTTCTCATTGTTTCCCACTGACTGTTCTGATTTCTATCAGCACAGATTAGTTTTGTCTGCTTCATATGGTTCTGTAAGTAATCAAAGTCCTCATCAAAAGTTTCTCACCGAAGGTAACATGGTTCAGAAGAAAGTAACATTTAGACACTCCACACCAACAAGCCGTGTGCCCTTGGGCAAAATACCAAACTTCTTGGCCTCATATAAAGAATTGGATTAAGTGATCCTCAAGGTCCCTTACAGGTCCAGCACTCCACCTACATTTCTTTTTTTTTTTTTTTTTTTTTTTGAGACGGAGTCTCGCTCTGTCGCCCAGGCTGGAGTGCAGTGGCCGGATCTCAGCTCACTGCAGCTCCGCCTCCCGGGTTCACGCCATTCTCCGGCCTCAGCCTCCCGAGTAGCTGGGACTACAGGCGCCCACCACCTCGCCCGGCTAGTTTTTTGTATTTCTTAATAGAGACGGGGTTTCACCCTGTTAGCCAGGATGGTCTCGATCTCCTGACCTCGTGATCCGCCCGTCTCGGCCTCCCAAAGTGCTGGGATTACAGGCTTGAGCCACCGCGCCCGGCCTCCACCTACATTTCTAATCTCTATGGCCCCACCATCTACTCGGTACCCTGAGCCAGAAACAAACCTAGATTCACTCCTCCCTGCTCCCCCTCCCCATTCTCCCACATCCAGTTGACCACTGTACAGTATCACATCAGTTCTTCCTCGTAACTTTTTTGGACATGTCTTTTTTGGCCCCTACCTCCTCTCCATTTCTTGCCTGCTGTACTGTAACAGCCATCAAACTACTCTATCTCTTTTGCCTCTGGTCCTCTCTAAACCATTCTGGGGTCACTGCCCCCAGAGAGTAATCTTTGCTAAAATGAAACATATGGGTCCCTTCTGTCTGAAATCCTTAAGTAGTTCTCCACCATTTAAAATGCTTCTCTGCTACCTACAGAATTGAGTTTAAATTCTGAAGAATGATAACATGAGGGCCTGGAACACATGGCTGCTGCCTACGTTTAGTGTTCCCATCCCCACTGTGCTTTTCTGCCGAAACATTTGCTCTGCCACTACCCCACCTCATTCCTCTCCTTTACTAACCCCTTATGTGTTCCCATAAGGTCTATTTAGGCCTTTATGCATGCCTGCTTCCCCAGTTATGTTGAGAACATCTTGAGTGAGGTTTAGGACCATGTCTTACTTCACTGTCTATCTCCAGCGTCTAGCAATCTGGCCTGTGACTGCTGAAAACACATAAGTGAAAACACTTAACCCCGTAAGTTAAATTCAGGATGACAGGATACAGGATCAGGATCTTACTTGGAGTTCAGGTTTATTTATCTATTTATTTTTAAAGACTGAGTCTCACTATATTGCCCAGGCTGAACCCCTGGGCAATAGTGATTCTCCCACCTCAGCCTCCCGAGTACCTGGGCTACAGGTGTGTGCCCCTGTGGCTCAAGCTGATGTTTTTAAAAATAAAAAAGTATATGGAACTTTTCACGTTTCTCACCACCTAAGCCTGATTTTAAGTTTTTCTTTTCAGTAGCTATCATGGTAACATTGGGTTAAAGGTGAGAAAGTCTACTTTTATTTGGAGAGATGGGTATATTAATAGGAGATATCAAAACTGAATTCTGTTGGTGTTTAAGGAGCTAGCCCTGTAATGTTTAATTCCCATCTCAAATTTGAGTTAATGTGCTTAATAGTTTTAGAATGGCAGATTACTGTTTCTGCAAATGAAGATATTTTCTTTCTAAAGATTGTTGTGGTAATTAGCAAGCAGGAAATAAAACTAAAGATGACTGATAAATATTGACCGAGGTGTCCAGGAACACCAGTATCTCTAACCTTTGTTCATTGTGGTTCACACTGTCCTGATTTTTCAGTTTCTGGTGCTGCCCTGCAGTGTGAATCAGCATTATCACCCAAATTGAGCACTGCTTAATCTATGTTTTTATCTTTTCAAAACCTAGGTAAGAACCTTGATGCTATACATGATATCACTGTGGCGTATCCTCACAACATTCCTCAATCAGAGAAGCACCTCCTCCAAGGAGACTTTCCCAGGGAAATCCACTTTCACGTCCACCGGTATCCAATAGACACCCTCCCCACATCCAAGGAGGACCTTCAACTGTGGTGCCACAAACGGTGGGAAGAGAAAGAAGAGAGGCTGCGTTCCTTCTATCAAGGGGAGAAGAATTTTTATTTTACCGGACAGAGTGTCATTCCACCTTGCAAGTCTGAACTCAGGGTCTTTGTGGTCAAATTGCTCTCTATACTGTATTGGACCCTGTTCAGCCCTGCAATGTGCCTACTCATATATTTGTATGGTCTTGTTCGGTGGTATTTTATAATCACCATTGTAATCTTTGTGCTGCAAGAGAGAATATTTGGTGGACTGGAGATCATAGAACTTGCATGTTACCGACTTTTACACAAACAGCCACATTTAAATTCAAAGAAAAATGAGTAAGATTATAAGGTTTACCTTGTAAAAACCTAGGGCATATTTTGGAAATGTTCTAAACCTTTGTAAGCTCAGATGCATTTTTACATGACTATGTCGAATATTTCTTACTGCCATCATTATTTGTTAAAGATATTTTGCACTTAGTTTTGTGGGAAAAATATTGCTACAATTTTTTTTTTTAATCTCTGAATGTAATTTCGATACTGTGTACATAGCAGGGAGTGATCGGGGTGAAATAACTTGGGCCAGAATATTATTAAACAACCATCAGGCTTTTAGCAGACAAGGAACACACACATTTTTCTTAAAGGCCCAATCCTAACAGACTCCCCATACCAGAGGCAGATCTGGAACTCGTCAACAATGGCCCGGATCACATGCTGTTACTGGACTGCCCAGGTCACCTCACTGAGGTGAGCGCTGTTCCTCCAGGTACTAAGGCAGGTGGTGCCCAGGCTCCCTCCCTTGGCACACTTCTTCCTGCGCCAAACCCATCTCATCCTTAAGATCAGAAAACAGAACCCCCTTGTCGTGAAACTGATCGAGCGTTTTGACAGGAAGCCCTTCATTATTCATAACATCGTGTGCTGACCAAGATGTCAGAAAACCACCTGTGCCCTTTTCTCTCATGGAAGCTAAAACCTGGACTCAGGGAGCAACCACAGGCTCTCCACTTTGAAACTTTAGTTTGAATTTTAAAAGATAGGAAGTAATACAGTTTAAGTTCCTTTCTCACACTCAGTATTGCATGCTTAGTGCTAGTTTCCTTACAACATTTTGGCAGGTGTAGCTTTTTTTGTTAAAAATGGTATACATGAAGTCACATACTTTTTTAAAGGAACACTTAGAACATTCTGTTATTCCAGTCAGAAACCATCTTTTGAAATATTTCTTTACAACCTACCAAAAAAGGAAGGTTGTTTTTTCTACATTTGTGTGGGTATCTAACATCTACCATTAAAACAACAAATGGCTTGCAGACAGGGCGGTAATGGTTTATCCTAAATTATTCAACCCCTTGTAGCCTTGACAAATTTTACCTTAAAACCAAAATGAAAACACAAAAATTAATCCTTTATAATGATAGCAAGTGACCTTTCTTTTTAGTTTTAGCCTTCCTTTTTCAATAGTAATATTTAAACCCCCTTTTGACCAGTTGTTGCCCAAATATTCTTATCATTTGGAGTCAGTGGAAAATCCAGCACACCAAGCACCAGTCTCCTTCTGAGGCAAAAGAAAAGTGTTGTTGTCATTTTCACTCTGTTGGAGCTGCACACTTTTTGTTTATTTTGTTTTTTTTGGTTTTTTGTTTTTTGTTTTTTGTCATGTAAGAGGGATGCTGGTCAGAGCTGCAGAAAATATGAGGCAATTAAAAGTCTTTAGCTGTTAGCAAACCTGTCAGTTTTACTTCTGCACTGAACCAGCCTCAGAAACTACTTACTGCTTTATGTACTCTTTGGGCATGAATGCCTTCTCTTTAATTACATCTCATTTTTGCTTGACAGTGACCTACCCAATAATTGCATCATGCATTGCCATGAAAGGTAAACACATTGTGAACTGAACTTGCCAAGCAGATTCTGTGAGAAAGCACTGGTCTAGGCTGAACACTGTTGGACACATCATTTTTATTGGAAGAGTATTAACTGGTGCCTCTTCTGAAACACACCAACCCATATTCCGCAGCTCCCCCAAAGCTGTTTCTGATCCTGCTGGGAGCAGCTAGTTATTATGCACATCTGCTCCAGACCCAGCTCTTTAACTTCATGGTTTTATGGCTTGTTTTCTTTCTTTTTTTTTTTTAAAAAAGCACCTTTTTTGGTTGTTTCCCCTTAATAAAAGAGGTTTCTAATTCATGTTTCTCTAAGATTTCCTTTGGTTGTATTTAGGAACACAAGTAGTTTTATAATCAGGATTGCATTTGTGCTGGGTAAGAGGAGAGCTGTGCTTTCTACCCCAAAGTTGGTAATGGAGCCCGTCTGCCCTTCCTACAAACTCAAGAGGCTCATTGTTCAAGGTGTAACAACATTTCATTGCATGCCCTCTAATGCTTTGAAACCTTAGAAGGGAAAATCTCGTTTTTTACAATTTTGTTCCTTTTCATCATAGAAAACATGTTTAAGATAAAATACAAACTTGACCTACCCCAAATTCATAAAGTACATTTAATGCTGTATAGCACTAAAACTTAGGGATATAGACACTGTACTTGCTTTTTAAGAATTAGAGATAGTAACTCCAAAAGTAATTGTCCTTTTTTCTTTCTTTTTTTTTTTTTTTGCAATGAGGCTCTTAAAAATTGTCATTATTTGTGTTTTCCTATACATTCATCTGTGTGAAAGTCTTTTTCTTCTTTGATTTAAAAAAATTAAAGAACTATACAGTTAATGGTTTAGAACTTAGAACTACTTAGAATTAATACTAAAGTGTCAGGAAGAAATTAATTTAGCTTCAATAATTGTGACTGGCCTCAGGAATTCTCCCTTCCACACCTGCCCACCTCACCACACCAGAGCCAGAGCAGCTGCTTGTCTGCAGCAGGACAAGTTCCTACGTATGCACTTCCAGTTCTTTCATGGTAAGCTCAATGGACTTTGAATTGTTTACAGTGCTATATGTCCAATTGTTAAATGTACCATTCTGAATGGTGTTAAAGCAAGTGTGGTTTATTTATGACATGAACCATGCTACTTAAAATATGAACTCACAAGGAAGGGCACTCATTAGGTAACAAGTTCTTATACCAAACTTCCTTGATGAAATAAGCCAAAATAATCCTAAAATTCATTAGAAGAACTTGATAAAAGATGCAAATAAATGTTAAAAAAGAGCCCGTAAATTTAGGACTCCTATAAAATCCTTGTTTGTTAATACTATTAAAACTCAGATTCAAGGGAAATAACAGCTTCCGCTTGAGTCACTTTGAAATTACTTAATTCAACTGCACCATGTTAGAAATCATATATTGGCAGCCAAGACTCTGAACTCTGCAGAAACATTTGTTTCACCCAGACTTCAGACTCTAGCCCTGACTCTGATGCCCCTGTGTGCATTTACAATAAAGACTCCAACGGAGGGAGCCCGTTGGTGTTAAATTGTTTACATTTCTTTATACAAATAATGTGCTTTCAGTGCCTTAGTTACAGCTCCCTTTCTTTTTCTTGTTCCAAGGATTCTGTAGTATGTAGTCTGTTTCTTAGGTAAAGTCTCTCTTTGCTACTGAAAGGGAAATGGTCTCTAAACACTGGTCACTGTAGCAGGTAAACACTACTCTGAGGTGGAGAAGTGAGCTTCATGCTGAGGTAGTGGTTGCCTTAGAGCTGTTATTTATGCTGTAGAAAACGAAAATGGTTTTGCTACCTGATAAGCTTCAGATTAGTTATAGCCCTAAAGTTATCCTGTACCTACATTAAATTTTCATTTCAGAAGAGAATCTTGGTTGTGGTAATTCTTTTTTTTTTTAAAGATCATTATGTGCAAAACACCAAGTTTTTAAAATAACTCACAGAAAGGCCTTAGTTTTCAATGTCTGATGGTGTATTTGAGTTGTGTTATCTGTAATATACATCCCAGAATAAAGGAGTGAATTAAATAGTTTGCATGCGTGTTACGTTCTGTTTTTGCAGGAACAACAAGTAACTGCAGGTGAAGGTGCTACTTCCCCAACCCCCGCAATGCCTTGCATTGCAGTGTCTAGTGTTAAGGAAAAAGCTGGCCAGTTAGGTCTCTTTTTTTCCCACAGATGTCAAGAAAAGTGGCCTAATCAAGAAAATAATGTACTACCCCCACAACTGAAAAAGTCCAGGCACCACAATTGAATTCAGGACTCAACGAATGTCATCAGAACTTGCTTTTCCTCCATCTCTTAGCACAGCCTTGCTATTGAGAACAATTTGGTTGTTCCACAAATGTGGGATCTTACATAAATATCAGCATCACCAACTCTTAGCTAAGATAAATGGGACTCTGTGCCCCGGTCCCTGACCTCACATCGGGGAGTATATAACTATCTTGGACCCAAAGCTGACAAATGTATAAAAATGTGTTTAGCAAACAAACACATGAGAATCATGGAGTCTCTTGTAATGGGGCCTTCTGCAATGCCCCACTCTGTCTTCTCAAGTGAGCACCTTGTGTGATAGATTCATGTGGAGGGGAGTCCACAGCGTTATTCCCTGGGAAAGGGAAATGCAGGACCAGAAGAGCACAGGCCCGGCCCCAAGAGCACCAGTGCTTGTGGGACTCCTGTCCTCCGTTTAAGCAAAAGGAAGAGGAGGGCTTTGTTTCTCACCACCTACTTACACCTTCAGCGTTATTTTTTTCACTGATAAATTATAGAAAAGGCTTAAGCAACCCTCTCTGGAGGGTGGATTTCTAGTGAGGGCTTCAAATTCCGGCTAGTACGTCCTGGAATGGACATAAGATACTAATCCACACATATACAGTGCACTCTTCATACTCAAATATTTTTAAACTAAATTACTAAAGAGACAACTTGTGTTGTCCTTGGGTTGATCTGCAGGATCCATGTGGGGTGGCATGATGCCTGCAGCCACTTCAGCCCTGCATCCTCTCAGGTTCAAGTCCAGTGGGAAAGAACAAGAGAGACTGCTGCCCCTGTGGCTCAACAACAACCCCGTATTGGGTTTCAGTGCCCATTCCTGAACCAGTCAATTGCCCAGATACATGATGTGTGTTAACAGCGCTGGGTTACTTGCGGAGCCTGTTGAGTAACCTGGACTGCATGGATGGGGGAGGGATGAATTTTAAGACAAAAATTAAACACTTGTTATCAAGAACAGGATGAACTGACACTGGATGGCCAAATGACCACAAATGTCCACCACAACTATCAAACTTCCCAACCTCCCAGTGGAGGGAGGCTGGAGCAAATGACTGTGATTTCCTGTGCAGTGAGAGACATCAAGAGGCTGGGCAGCCTTGTCCATCCACACCAGGGGATATCTGGGAACCTAAGGGTTCTCCATAGCTGTGTCTGGACAATCTCATCAACAATTGGTCCATCTGAATTATTCAGTCATTGCCTCCACACAGATCAGTATTGAGAGCATTTCCTTATGGGAAGTTTCTTGAAGTGTAAATACTACAGCTCTAACGGCTCTCCCTGTTGGCAGAGGCAGTTCCCTCCTTCCTTGACACTCAAGCTGTCACTACCAGCCACGTCTTCCTCTTCAGGGCCGCCCTTACTTCTGTTCTGCACACCACAACTATTGCATCAGACCTGGGCAGGTCTGGCAACATCCCATCAGTTTCCTGCTCCCACATTCTCCCCACGCCAGTCTTGGTGCACTAGACTTGTTCCTTGATCATCCTGCGACACCAGTCGTATCATGGAGCTTCCCTTCTTGTAACTCAGTGCTTCCTTCCAACTGCTGGACAGTCCAGACTCCTCTGCCTCCCCTGGGTCCTCTAGCCCAGCCTTAACCTTGTTCCCAGGCATTTTCTCCTGTGCGAACCTTTTCATACCAGCGCAACTGGTTGCCCAAACCTCATGTCCTCTCTCCCTTTCCCAACGTTGCACATATTTCTCATTTGTGAAAGGTGCTTGCTTAACCAGCCCCAGTCTCATTGAATCCCACTTTTTCTCTGAAGCTTATCCTGATCAATCTAGCTTGAAATGTCCTCCTCCTACCATGGGTGATACTTCTCTGCAGCTCTCGCTTGACTGTATTCCAAGCTGTCTTATGTTCCAGTTATGTTTCCGTCTTATCACCTCCATTGGATTATAAGCCTCTGGAAAGCCTAGATAAGGGTATCTAATATTTCTCTTACCCCAAACAGTGTTCAGCTCAGCCATTCTTTCTGCACAATACATTCTTAATGGTGATTGCCTGAAGTTATTCATAAAGCATCCGGTTCTAAATGAAAGCTGGGTGGAGAAGTTTACAAATTTAAAATTTAAAAATAATAATAATTGAAGGCCAGGTGCGGTGGCTCACGCCTGTAATCCCAGCACTTTGGGAGGATGAGGCAAGTGGATCACCTGAGATCAGGAGTTCAAGACCAGCCTGGCCAATATGGTGAAACCCTGTCTCTACTAAAAATACAGAAATTAGCTGGGCATGGCGGTGGGCACCTGTAATCCCAGCTACTCAGGAGGCTGAGGCAGGAGAATTGCTTGAATCCAGGAGACAGAGGTTTCAGTGAGCTGAGATCACGCCACTGAACTCCAGCCTGGGCAACACAGCGAGACTCTGTCTCAAAAATAATAATAATAATAATAATAATAATAATAATAATAATAATAGAAGTGCAAGCCCATCTACTTCTGGAAAATAGATTTTTTGATAAGAATAAAATTACTTTGAAATGATTCACCAAAATATTAGTATCTGAACTCTTAGAAAAGTGGGCTCAACATGTGTACCCTCAAGAAGCCTAGGTTAGGTGATTTCACCATGCCCTCTTCTATACTTGAGCAGAAGAGAACTCGCCAAGGTCTAACATAATTGTTACACATTTACCCTTGTCCCACAGTGCTGCTTCTAAGAACCTATTCTAACAGTACACTGGCCAAAACAAAGATAATTGTAAGGTGCATAAACAAAAGTCCACAGCCCTCTCCATAAGAATACTGGAAACAACCTAATGTCTGTGGTGGGGAACTGATTGAATAGTCCATGGTACAATTACACTGGTTACCACCTTATCTGTTCCCATGTTCATAGCAGCATTATTCACAAGCACCAAAAGGAGGAAGCAACACAAATATCCACTGGTGGATGAATGGATAAACACAACGTGTTGTGTAGATAGACGCATACACACAGACGCTGGAATATTACTCAACCCTTAAAAAAAGGGAACTATTATTTGTGACGGGGATGAATCTGGAGGATATTATACTAAGTGAAATAAGTCAATCACCAAAAAAACAAGACAATACCTACTTTGGGGTATATTTGTTAAGAGTGAAAATGGAAGCTCATCTTCCTAATAGTCTGGTAAGTGCTACATAAGCTTAAGGGTTTTGTTACTTACGGTAAGTAGTTTCGAGTCTACTTCTGAAGCAATTGGTGTAGGGCTCCACCTAGACAATGCAGGCAGCAGGTCAGCCAGTCCTGGGCAGTTGGTCGTGCCGGCTGAGTGGCTGGTGTGTGGGAAGACCATCCCACCATAGCCGTCTGCCTGGGGGAGCTTCTGGGGACTCAGGAACCTTCTGGGGGAGTGTAGGAGGGGGATTGCCACCCCTCATCCAGTCCTGGGTCTTCCAGCCAAAGTGTCAGTCCCTTAGCAGAGCCAGGAAGAGTTCCAGATAAACATTCACCAAATCCAGTCAGCTCTCCTCCCACCATAGCGTCTCTCCAAAGACCTCCCTCTGCAAGCTCTCCCCAAAAGCCCCCTTGACATGACCTCTCAAGCATCCCTGCTTGTGGGGAGTGAGCAGGGAACAGACAGGGCTCTCTCCAGCCTGGCGCCAGACTCTGTCTCCTCCCTCCCAGGCCAGGACTCTTAAGCCAGGCACATTAGAATCACCTGCAGACCTTAATACCTGCATCCAGGCCCCACCCTCAGGACGCTGATTTCATTGGTCAGGTGTGCAGCCTGAACCTCCAGAGCCGTAAAAGCTCCCAGGTGATTCTCATGAGCAGCCAGGGTGCCCGCCCTTCTAAGACCTCAGACTTAGGGCTTCCCCTCTCTAGGCCTCTGGTCCCTCATTTGCAAAACGAGCATTTGGTCGTAAGTGTTCTGAAGCCGAGGTAATTTATAAGTTGATGGCATTCAGTAAATATTAACTATTTACTGGATGTGGGGCCCCGGCTTAGGACTAGGGACGGTGCAAAGATACATAAGCTTTATTTGGCTGGGTGCAGTGGCTCACACCTGTAATCCCAGCATTTTGGGATGCGGAGGTGGGCAGATCATTT
This sequence comes from Theropithecus gelada, assembly GCF_003255815.1. Classification (NCBI taxonomy): domain Eukaryota; kingdom Metazoa; phylum Chordata; class Mammalia; order Primates; family Cercopithecidae; genus Theropithecus; species Theropithecus gelada. The sequence goes on from NC_037681.1 coordinate 51,037,071, forward strand.
GAGGTCAGGAGTTCAAGGCCAATATGGAGAAACCCCGCCTCTACTAAAAATACAAAAATTAGCCGGCATGGGGGCACGTGCCTGTAGTGCCCCCATGGGAGGAGGAGGAGGCAGGAAAATCACTTGAACCCAGGAGGCAGAGGTTGCAGTAGCCAAGATCATGCCACTGCACCCCAGCCTGGGTGAAAGAGCAAGATTCTGTCTCAAAAAATAAATCAGCTTTATTCTTTGCCCTATGCACACATGTGTATGTGTACACACACCCTTTTCCTTCCAAAAAAAAAAAAAAAAAACAGTGTTTGTGAAGCATTAGCTTCCAAATGTGAAGCCAACCAGACAGAAACGAAGAGGGCAAATAAACAAGAGAGGGCATCCTGTGCGAAGGCATAGCCGTGTATCTGGTACAAAAATGTGGGTGCAGGCAAGCCTGAAGGCTTCCCAGACATATCTGGTGAGCCCAGGGCACCGACCCTGTTACCACCTTGTCCATTGCCCAGGGGCTAAGTAGGTGTTGTGGACAGTAGCTGGCAGTGCAATCTCCAGAAACCATTATGAAATGACAAATGACCACAGCCTGCTCCCTGTAACCATTTATATCCACCTTGCTGACAATGGGAATTTTCTATCCCATGGGCTGGCTGGAGAAAGGGCCCTTCTCTTCAACTCTTCATCCTGTAAGATTGAAACTCCATCTAAGAAATAACCCCTTATGGCCAGCACCTGCCAGGGAAGGGAGCAGCAGACTTGGTTCCTCAGGGTTGGTTCCTCCGGCAGCAGGGAGTGGGCCGAGGAAGGGGGTGGACTGCTCAGGGGGTGCGAGTGCACAGTGACAAATGTGAGGCTGGGCCTTCAGCCAGGCGACAGCAGGCACGGGCTTTGAGGAAGCATGAGATCATTCCAAGAAGGAGAAGGGTGCGCAGAGCCAAGAAGATGTCCCCCGCCTGCCTCTTCCGGTGGAGATGACTTCACTCATCCTGAGGCTATGATGGCTGGAGAGCCAGCTGCCTTGATGAGCCAGCCCGGGGTTCTGCTCAGGAGAGCCACTGAGGATGAGAAGTCAGCCATGGGTCCTTCTAGGGAAGTTGTGGGGGGAATAGTGGCTGGAGACAGGGTCAGCTTCATGGGTGTGCAACTGGTGCATTTGCATAGGGCCCTGCCCTCAAAAGGGGCCCACACTTGGTTTAATGCTCTGCTGTCACTGTCTTGAATTTCTCAATAGTTTTTGAACAAAGGACCTCCCATTTTGTTTTTGCAGCAAGTCTTGCAAATTATGCAGCTGGTCCTTGCTGGTGGCTATAGTAGGTTAAGGAAAGTCTTATTCAGAATCATGGTCCTCAGCCCTGGCTGCTCATGGAAATCACCCAGGGCACTTTTCAAAACTATAGGCAGCCAGCCTTCCCACCCAACCCCAGAATGAAGACAGGCACCCTCCCTGGTGATTCTCACGCACAGCCAGGCTGGAGAACGTGGATTTCGAGGAATGATGCTCCCTTGCTTGTAGCCTGTAAGCAGCCCTGGCTGAGCTGTGGTACCCGCTCCTGAAGAGGCCTCACTGTGCGGTCTGATGTCATGGAGCCCACTATGCTGTCCTGAAGGCCTCTCCCCTGTCTCCTGGAGACCACACAGACCTGAAGGTCAGGACTGGATCTTATTCATATTTGTACCAGTCACACAGCTGGTGCTCAAGAAACTTATTTTCCCTCTAACTTGTTTGAACTAAACAACAACACGAGCTTTGAATTTTTTCATTGCCTCCTTAAATTGTGGGGCTAAAACACCTCATGACTCACTAGCACAAACTGCTCCTACTAGCCAGAGGAATGTGGATGCTAAAGAAGGACTTCTCTTCTCCGGCTGAAATTTCTCTGCTACTCCTGAGCTCCAGCTACCACTTGAGAATTACATTTCTAATACAGCTTCTTCAAAGCCTAATTGGCTTATCAGATATTTCAGTTGTCCTGTTGTTTCTCAGAAACTTTAAAAATAGTTTAATTTTGAAATATCTATTTTTTTCACGCATGTGAACTGCACTGTGTTTTGCCCGTGCATTCTGCGCAGTCTTTCTGTGTTTATTTTTGCAGAAGGCATTAGAGATGAGGAGCCTGCTGTTCTCACGCAGCACACGGCCCAGGTGGAAATAGACTCCATTAGGGCGAGGACAGGTGGTGATAGATCAAGGGGTGATGGAGACTTTCCGAGATTCCAGCAGTGCCAAAGGATTTGAAGGTGGTAGAGGGTAGGTCCTGTTGTATTATAAGTTGTTATGTCCCATTTGGTTAGAATACTCTAGAAAAGCAGAAAACCATTTCTAGAATATTCTAGAAAAACGTTTGGGTCCTGAGACCTCTTTACACACTTACAAATTATTGCAGCCTCTAAAGAACTTTATGTGGATTATATCCATCAATATTTACTGTAACAAATATTCATATGTATATTACATATATTTATATATTTACATTTATGAATATATGTGTATATGTTTAAAATAAATGTTATAATATGTTAAAGTAAATGATTAATTTTTATCAAAAATAACTATTTTCCAAAACAAAAATGTAGCAAGAAGTATGGCATTGTTTTACATTTTGCCCGTCTCTTCAATGTCTGGGTTACTAGAGGCTAAATTCTCATACCTGTTCCACAGTCAACCTGCTGAATATCGCATGTCATATAGCCTCTGGACAACTCCACTGTACACTTTTGAGAAAATGAGAGTGAAAAAGGCAAATAACATCTTAGTATTTCCCCTGACGCTACCCAATCAGAGAGCAGAGAATACCGTTTTGACCTAATGGACCCCCTGAAAAGGTCTTGGGGTGGAACAACAGGTGTCCCCAGTGTAAGAACCGCTTTCTGGATGTCCATGTCTGGCATGTGATTTGGCAGCCGGGGCTGTGAAAGACAGGGAGGAGTTGGGGACAGCCAGGCCTGGTGATCAGGAGACAGGGCTGGGGGCCCAGCTCCCTTAACTCCACAGCTGTAACACTGAGCACGTCCCTTCCCATCTCCGAGCTCTCTGCATCTTAGTTTCCTCATCTGTAAACTGATGACATTGAGCTACACCAAAGGATTTCACCCAGGCTAAATAATAGAACTACCTGGAGAGCTGTGGGAATGTCCAAAAGCCAGACCTCGCTCCAGAAGGATGGTATCAGGATATCAGAATGTGAAGCTGGGTGTTAGTATCCGGAAAAGCTCCCCATGTGGCACTTCGAAAGGTCACAGGTGCCAACCTAAAGGCATACCCAGACATCAAAGCTGGAACAATTTGAGCAACAAAATAAATAATGATAGAATGAATAACCCACAGGGTACAGGAAATATTCATAAGTTCATAGTAACAAAAAATTAAATACATAGTAAATGGGGAGAGGGAGCCACTCTTCCTTATAGTAGCATTCCAATTAATAAATGTTGAAAAATGATGGAGATAGCAAACCACCATTTGGCAAACACCACAGTAATAATCATTGCAGACATGAATCATTGATGGATACTGAATTGAGTAAAAATATATGAGAAATGTGATACGTGCATAGCCTTGCAGTGTCTCCCCAGGAGCTAGCATTAATTACAAAGGGAAAAATAATAACTTTATAGAGAAGAAGTCTAGCAAACACTGTCTTAAGTGATCAAGGCCAACACCACCAGGCCTAAGATATATTGATGTCAGGTACTCCCTGAGAAAGACACAACATCATTCTTGCAAAAAATACTTAATCTAATCCTGAGGAAACTTCAGGCCTAAATTGAGAGACGTTTACAAATCAGCTGGCCAGCCCTCTTTGAAAGTGTCAAGGTCAAGAAAGACAGAGGCTGAGGAATGGTTGTCGACTGGGGAGACTCAGGAGACATGACAACTAAATGGAATGTGGGATCCTGAATTGGATCCTGGCGAAATGTGAATATGCTCTGTAGATAAGTTAATCATATTGCGTCAATGTTAATTTCTTGGGCTTGATAACCGTACTCTGGCTATGTAAGATGGCAGCATTTAGGGGAGCTGAGAGAAGTGTACGCTCCTGCCTCAAGATTCTTTGCTCTGTAGTTCCTTCTGCTGGGGGCACTCTTTTCCCAGATATTCACATGGTTTGTTCATTCATTCTCTTCCTGTCTTTACTCAGATATGTTGAGGCAAGAGATGCCATCAATTTTTCCACCAAGGGAGAATGTCATTAAACCAAGCTTTGTGCTCCCCATTCACTTTTCAGAAGCATCCCACAAACTTCTCATTGAGAGCAAGAAGGAAAATATCAAGCAGGGGAGGGGCCGGGCCAGTGCACCATGGTTCTTTGCCGGATGAAAAGAAGGTCAGGGGATATGAGCCATGAGAGGGGCCTGCAAATATCCAAATGGGGGTAGTGTTAGGCAGGACAAAAGGCAGCTTCTATCCACCATACCTCTGGCCCAGGGCCCAGGGCCCAGGGCCAGAGTCAGGTCCGGTCAGGGCTGGCCAAAAGCACCCTCCACCCTCAGCTCACCACTGGGGGCCAGATGTTTCCAGGCTCTCCCTGATCAGAGGACAGGGCACACAGACCAATTTGTACTCCAAATTGTCCTGTTTGGGATGCACATCTGCTGTAATGATGGAAGGAGGTCAGACCCTGCCAAGGAATTTTACAGAAAACTAAAGAAAATCAGCTGGGCATCGTGGTTCATGCCTGTAATCCCAGCACTTAGGGACACCAAGGCAGGTGGATGGCTTGGGCCCAGGAGTTCAAGACCATTCTGGGCAATATAGCAAGACCCTGTCTCTAAAAAAATATAAAAATATATTTAAAAAATCCATTACCCTTTTCTGCCCATTCTTTGATTCAAATCTCGCGGCATTCAGTGATGGAGAAAAGCTGGACCAAGCATATTATGTCCCTTTCTCAGATGTGGAATTTAAGACTTGCTTAAGTTTTTTCCCAAGATCACATAGTTAGGACACAATCCCAAGTCAGCTTTTCTGGGGAGCAGCTAAGTCTCTGTACTGTTGCATATTATCCAAGACCAGTCACAGTGGCCCATGAGGCAGTGTTTGGGTTAACTGACACTATACTTGGGCTATGGAGGTGTGTGTTTGAATCCAGCTCAGCCACTTAGGGGCTGTGTAATCTTGGGCACAGCCCTTAACATTTTCAGGGTTCATGTTGCCATGATATGGATAACATATGAGAAAGCGACTTGCAAACTGCACAGTATCATGCTTGCTACTTAATAGCATTTGTATAAGGGCAGCAATAAGGGTCACTATTCCACAGCTTGCTATGATGATCAAATGACCACAGTGCAAATAATAGCTGCATATATAGAGTCTTGCTCTACACCAGGCACTGTGCTGTGTACACGTGAATCATCTCGTTAAGTCCTCCTTATAACTCTATGAGACAGTGTTTGAGTTTTTCTATTCCTGTGTAGCAAACCTCCAAAGCCCTAGTGATTTCATAACAAGAATCACTCATTATCTCACAGCTCTGTGGGTTGACAAGGCATTTTTTCTGCCTCCTGTGGTGCTGGGTGAGCTCTGCAGTGGCCTCAGTCATGTGGCTGGCAGGCGGTGCTGGCCACTGATTGGAAGCTCAGCGAGGCTCTTGGCCAGGGTTCCTGACTCTCCTCCCCACAGGCTTCTCCACGTGCCTGCTTGGGCCTTCTCATGGCATGGTGGTTGAGTTCTAAGAAGGAATATTCCAAAGGATGAGCTCCGATGTGCAAATGTTTGCCAAACCTCCATTTGCATCACCTTTGGTCAAAGCTTGTCCCAGAGTCAGCATGGTTCACTGGAGCTACCAAGGAACAGCCTTCTGCAGATAGGGACTACTGCTATCCCCATTTTACAGGTAAGGAAACTGAGTCTTAGAAGGGGTAAGTGACTTGACCAAGGTCACAGAGTTACTAATTGGCAGAGTTTGAGCTGAGATGGAAAGATTTGGCAGACTTGGCTCCAGGGTCCCTGCTTTCACCCCTTCACGTATGGACTGGTCAGCTGCAAAGGCAAGGCTCCCTGTAAAGCTCCAAAGGTTGCTGCATCCCCTTTCCCGGCCCACCCACCCCAGCAACCCCCCTCCCCACCCACTGCCTCCTTGGCCAACTGTGAAGTGCTGCCGCTGAAACGGTCTTTCTCTCCCACCATACAGTGAGCTTAAGTCCCCTCCCCTCTCCTCTTCAGCTTCCCCCCTGCTTTCTCCGCTCCCTAGAACCATGAGGCTGTCCTCCTTGGGGCTGCCTCAAGATGTTCTCAGAGGCCCCTGGGAGCAGAGGTTCAAGTTCAGCCAAGCACAACTATCCGGCAACCAGGGCATTCTGAGGCTGGACTTGATCCCATGTGGGGTCTCAGCCTTTTGGGGCCCAGGTCCTTTCAGTGCCCCAGAGGAATCATGAGGCCACTGACTCCATCTAGGGGCCCCTCTGGGCTGCCGTGAATCCTGGGACATCCCCTGATTTTGCAGCCCAGGCCCTGTGGCTACAGGGGCAGTGGGGGCACTGCCCTCCAGCGGGGCAGCCAGCACCAGACTTGGCTGCACCTCCACCAAACTCTGTGAAAGACCTTGGCCAAGTTACTTCCCCTCTCTGGGGCTCAAGTGCTCACTGCATCATGATGGCGGGTGGACTGGAGAAGCCTCCTAAGAACCTCTTCTAGATGTTGGCAGGAGGAAGCAGGAGTTTGGTTAAAGCTAGCAGGAGAATGTGCAGAACTGGGCGGCTCCAAAGTGAAGTCTTTTGTTCAGCAGGAGGGGATAGGAAGATATCGGGATGGGCAGATACACTCTGATCAGCATCTCAGCTGTACTTGCTCACTGACTCAGCCAGCATCATGGAGTCTCCTCTGTGTCCCGCTGTGGCTGGAGGCCGTGAGGGTGGGCAGTTCTGTGGCAAAGCCACTGAGCTGAGAGTGGTTGGAGGGGAGGAGGGCAGGGCCTCTTCACAAAGGACCTTGGAGGCAGCTATGAAAAATGTCCACTGCACAGTGTATGTCTATTGGAGAGTTGTCACGAGTAATGACATGACCTGCTTTATGTTTTAAATAAACAGATCACTCCCATGCTGCATGAAGGATGGGCTATAGAGGTTAGAGTAGAAATGAGGGATCAGCTCATGAATTCAGGACAGTTACCTGGGCGAAGGCCACTACTCACCACAAAACAGGGAGCACCAGCATCTCACACTCCCTACTTGCTGCCAAACCTGCTATGGAATCTCTCCCTTGGATTCCTTGTTCTGTGGCCTGGTGACTTCACCCTTCTCCCATCCATCCCACCAGCTCTCGGTGGTGTGTCAAAAACCTGCTGTGTACAGACCCAGGCAAAGGCAAGCACTGGGCTCTCAGGCCCCAGACCCTGCCCTTGTGGTCACACCTGGTCTCCATTCCACCCACTGTTTGCAGATACCCAGGGAATAACATGCTCCTATCTCTGAAATTCCAGGCAGCCTTGGAGAATTTCAGGGGGAGGAAGTGTCCCACATTGGCAAACTTCCCATTATGGAGCAAGACCTTCAAGGAGGCCATAGGGTAAGGAATAAAGGTGCCTTCTTTCCCCTCCTTTTCCTTGGGCCACTGAAGATAGAAAGTGAGGAACCCTCCCCTTGCCTTGGAGCCCCTATCTCAGGGTTTGGTGCTTAGCTGACACCATATAATGAGCTCATCCTGGGTGCTGCTTCTCCCCTTGTGTACTCCTGACCACTTACCACCATGACTAAACTTCCAGGGACCAACAGCAGCTCTGCCCTGCCTGGTCAGCAAAGCACAAGCCTGAGTTTCCATCTTCAACAGAGATGCAAGTTCATTCCTGTCTGTGGGTGGCACCTTATACGTCTCCTAAGGCCTTGTCATCAGCACAGGCTCTGGGCAAGGCCAGTTTGGACTCAACCCCAATGTCATCATGGACCTTGCTTGAGCCTGGGCAGATCTCAAGGCTGCATAACCTTTCTGAGCCTCAGTTTCCTCAGCTGGAAAGTAGAGATAACACCCAGCTCAGGGCCACTGTACAAAAGATAAAATAATGTAAATAAAACACATGATTCGTGGTAGGTGATCAAAAAACATCACTGCCTGCCCTTACCTTTTGGTAATTAATGTGGGCTCTGGGCTTACCGTCTTACATTTCAGATAGATTTTCTATAATTGAACTTTGGAGTGGATGTATTGTAGAGGTTAGTTTGAATCATACATATGCAGTAGTCTCATTCTGACCATGAGGTGGAATAATTGGTCCTTACAGAGTGGCCTGAAGTTGTTTTCCCAAACCAGCTCTCTTTGTCATCTCATCCAGATGTCCCTGTGAAGGGACAGCAAAGGAAGGTACCCAGATTCTCTGGTCCAACTGGATGGGAAGACACAGACTGGTGGCAGATGAATGACTTACCTATGCTTGCACAGTGAAGAGATGCAGATCTAGGGCTAGAACTCAGGTTTTCTTTCCTTTCTTTTTTTTTTTTTTTTTTTTTTTTTTTGAGATGGAGTCTCACTCTGTAGCCCAGGCTGGCGTACAGTGGTGTGATCTTGGCTCACTGAAACCTCTGCCTCCTGGGTTCAAGCAATTCACCTGCCTCAGCTTCCCAAGCGACTGGGATTACAGGCGCCTGCCACCATGCCCAACTAATTTTTGTGTTTTCAGTAGAAGATGGGGTTTCACCATGTTGGCCAGACTGGTCTCAAACTCCTGACCTCAAGTGATCCGCTAGTCCTCACCTTCCAACGTGCTGGGATTACAGGTGGGAGCCACCATGCCCAGCCCAGAACTCAGGTTTTCTGATTCTTGGACAGTTTGGTCTCCTGAGAAGCCTTTATCTGGACTTAGAAGAGCTGAACTGATAGAGGTAGGTGAAGTGGGGCTGAGCTCCCTAGCCCATCCTGATTCTCAGTGCCAGACCACCCAGATGATGTCTAAACAGACATTTTCTAGATTTATTCTGGTCACAAGCTTCCCACAAGAGGAAGCTTGGCGCTGAAGTTCTGGCTGGTGACTTATTTCCTGTCCCCTTTATACCTCTGCGAAGGGTTCCAATTTATTCATTCAACAAGCATGTATGAGTTTCTTCTATAATAAGCAAAATAGTATGCATTTGTATTAGTCTGTTCTCATGCTGCTAAAAAAGACATACCCACCACTGGGTAATTTATAAAGGAAAGAGGTTTAATTGACTCACAGTTCAGCATGGCTAAGGAGGCCTCAGGAAACTTACAGCCCTGGCGGAAGGGGAAGCAAACACGTCCTTCACATGGCAGCAGCAAGGAGAAGTGCAGAGCAAAGTGGGGGGAAAACTCTTTATCAAACCATCAGATCTTGTGAGAACTCATTCACTATCACGAGAACAGCATGGAGGTAACCACCCCCCATGATTAAATTACCCCCTACCGGTCCCTCCCACGACACGTGGGGATTATGGAAACTACAATTCGAGATGAGATTTGGGTGGAGACACAGCCAAACCATATCAGCACTGAATACTTAGAATATGCCAGACTATGCATATATTTCTTATTTAATCAACAGTCTGAGTTAGATTATTGTTAGTATTATTTCCCCTGTTTTACTGAAGAGGAATAAAGACTCAGAGGGAAGTGATTTGCTAAAGTACACCATGTTGGATGGTGCTGTGTTAATTTGGTTAAGCTGGGGGCTATACTCCCAGAATTATCTTCCCTGTAAGGCTCCAGGTTATTGGAGCCATATAGAGTCAGCCAAATGGCAACTGGTATGAGATCTGGAAGACAGAAGTGGAATAGAGGCCATTACTCTCTGAATGATTGTCATGGTTGCATATGGTGTGAAACAGATGCAAATGTGTCTGGCAGGTCCCAGCTTGTCCTCGCTCTTTTCTGCTTCCCATCTAGCTTGTCACCCTGACTTCTGGTGCTCCTGACTAGTAAAGGCTCCAGGCCCTCAACCAGAAGATTGACTGTGGACCTGCAGAGAAGGTAGCCAGATGAAGTAATCAGTTTTCCATAGACCTCTCCATGAACTTCCCCTTTGTTGTTTCACCCCAGGGGCTGGAGAAATGCAAAGGTGCAAGTCATGCTTTTGGTATACATTGTGACACGGGATCACCTCTGGAAGAAACTTTGGTTTTATAAAGACTCAAATATAAAGAGATTTTGACATCTTGGTAGCCAAAGTTCCAGGGCCAAGACCGTATACAGGCATGGTATCCCCATACCATAGGAAAAAAACCCTCTGTAGAAGTCCAGCCCTCTGGACACTCAGTGTGGAAGTCTCCGGAACAGTAGGAAAATGGATTCCCCCAGGCCAAGACTGCAAGATGGAAGTCAGGCACACAAAGTGCTGATGAGGCTGTTATGGAATCCTAAGAGTCACAGCCTAAGGCATATCCTGTAGCCCCCAGGTCAAGCAGGTGGGTACCAGGGGCTCCAGGTTCCTCCACAGTGCCCTGGGAAGAGACAAGTCACAGAGCTTGAAGACAGCAGCCAATGTCTCCTTAGAGCTAGAAGACTTCCAGGAACCAAGGGAAGAATCAATGCATCATTCCCTCGACTCAGGACTCAAGACCCAATTTAAGCCACTTTGAGCTCAGCATGGTGCAGTGTTTGCCATAAAGAAGTAGTTCAGCTATGTATTAAAGAGGCAGAATTCAAGACTTGAGCAAGTCAGTTAATCCTGCTGAGCTTCAGCTTCTTGATCTGCAAAATGAGGAGATGACACCCACTTCCCAGGGTGAATTATTGAAAATGGTCAATGTGGGCATGACTTGGAAGCCGTCTCCAAATGGAAGGGCTAAGAGCTGTTCCTTCATAAGTAGAGGGTGTCGGGAGATAGGATGAAGAACTAGCTGGGGAATCAGGACCCTTGGTGTTCAGTCTAGGCTCTGGCTCTTGCATCAGCATGACCTGGAGGCTCTGATCTTTGGAGGGAGGCAGAAGTCAGCACTAAAGGGTGTCGAATCTTTCAGTACTCTCCCAGGCCAGGTTCCCACACCCCAAATCTCACAAATCCCTCTTCTAGCAAGGTGGAGGGCGATGAGACATGAGAAGACATGCTTGAGACATGATGAGATGTGACCTCTCGTGTTTCCAGGAGTGGAAGGAGGGCTCCATTGTTGTGCTAAAGGAAAGACAAGGCTGGGGACTTTCCTTCCCATGTAGCAAATACTTGGAATCCAGGAGCCCTTTGGTGTAGGGGTGCCTGTGGGACTCCTGTGGTCCTGCAGATCTTCCTCTTTGTTATGTTCTTATGTTTCGAGGTAGGCTTTTCCATCCTCCTCTCTTTCTTCTTTCTTTTCCCCCAACCACTATATCATGCACTACATCTTCTTTCGTATGTGTCTCTTAGTGTTCTCTTCTTCCTTCTCTTTGTCTTTTTCCTCCATCATCATTATTAGCAAAAATGAGAGCTGATTGTAAAAGTGGTGCCCAGGGAGGGCAGGTGACTCATCCAAGGCCACACAACAGCAACTCTTATTGAGCTCCTACTGTGTACCAGGCACCCTGTCCCTTGGGACTGTCATGCCACCCCTGGTTGAGAGAGTGTTTATTCCCACCCTGAACAGCCATGCGCAGAACTGTGAAGGCAGGATGAAGGGAGACTTCCAAAGGCCACCCAGGACGCTGAGAGCAAATGCTCACAGAGAACTTCTAATCAGAGCCTTATAAACTAGAGAAGTTAGGCCTTTAGTGATGGAAAAGATAGGGGCAAAGGGTAAGATAGCTGAGGTGAAAAAAAAAATCATGAAAGCCATGATTGGATCAGTGGACACGAACTCATTCCACAGTAGAGCCTGGAAAGGAAAGAGGGAGGGAAAATAAAAGGCTACTTTTCATGATCAATAATAAAATTGTAGAAGCCATTCTGCCATATGGTCAATGAGGCTCAAACTCTGAATGCCCCTAGAAAGCAGGTGTTGGCTGTTTCAGAAAGGAATGGTTCATTTTATTTGAGGTCCCTATGTCATTTGACAATCATCTGTTGGTATCACTCCAGAGAAATGTATGGTCCTGGTTCAACTAAATTTCATTCCTAGACACTGAAAAGTGGCACCTGGCCAAGAACATGCAAACAGCAGGAAGGTGGGGAGGGGTGGCTGATGATGTCTGTGACTCCCTAGGCTTGTGAAATGACCATGGGTGGCGCGCTGGCCCTCCCCGAACCTGTCATACACAACTCTCCATGGGGAACAGATTCCATGTCACTGTGCTTTTCAGAGGGTACGGGGATCACACTGAGAAGCACTTGGTCTCCCTCAGATGTGAATGTTCCATGGGGTTAGTCATTCCTACTGAGTGCTTGTGCAAAAGTATGCAGTTAATCACAGAAGCAGCTAATGGAGATCGATAACACTTAGCTTGAAATGAGAAGGCTGCATGGAGTACAGGCCTCATCTGACCTGACAGCTGTTGTGCTGGGTGTAGTTAGTTCAGGACATGAGGCTTCTCTTTGAGTAAAGCTTTTATTAGCAGTGCTGGGAAGCTGATCAAGTAAAAGCATGTGATGCTGCTTGAACCATGAAGTTGTTCTTCATTAAATGTGTGGCTTTGGGTCAGAGTAGCGCCTGATCTACTGACCTGCTCCCAAACACTCTAGCGTAAGATGAGGGGTAGGGAATTGGAAGGAGAGCTAAATTTGCCATAAACCTGCTAGATTTTATGGGAACTTTAAGTAAGGAGACTTTAAAGCAATCATTAAACTCTCTAATGTCAGGATTGAGATTACCATCTCCACCTTCAGCAAAAGTCAGCCCTTCAACTCCTGGGCAAGGGGTACTCCAGAGAAGACAAAGTACTCACCACAAGTCAGGGAGAGGGGATGACGGTTGAAGATCTGAGCCTCAGCTTGGTCAAGATAGCAATTCCTAACTATCAAGGAGAAACTGGCTAAATTCTTACTGTGTAGCAAGTGTTCTGAGCTCGAGTAGAAGGATTATTAGAACTACCCGGCATCTGTTAAAAAACAGCAAGACTATTCATGAGATTATAGAAGCTCTAGCTATTGAGAATGAAAGATTATTTGCTTGGAGGAAAAGTCTCCTACTTCTTGGAGCAGAAAGAGCTAGTTCTGGCCTCGACCTTCTGGTCAACATCCCAGTGCCAGGGATCTGGTAGAGTTGGACTCCCAAAGATGGTGTTGAGGGGATGACCCTTTCATCTGTCCATGACTGGGCTGTGACTCCATGCCAGCAATGAAACAGACTCTTGGCCCAAAAGCAGGAGATCTCCATTTCATCAGTCAACTCTTTCATTAGCTGCCAGCTACTATCTCTATTCAGGGAATCCCACAAAAGGAGTCTCACCAACTGCTAAAGACACAAAGCCAGTGGCCAGATGTGTTTGAAGAGGCAGCTTTCCTGGACCTTTCTCATGGACTCAAGCTGCCCCTCCACCTTCCGCCGTCGCCACTGCTCCCATTCTGCACTCTGCTCGCCAACAACCCTCCTCAGTAGCTGCACAGGAGACTCCAAACTCCTGTCTGCTGTCCCCACGAGTGCTCTTCTCACACAAACCAGTGCTCCCTCCCTTCCTAGCTCCTTTCTCATTAGCGTAGCACTTGCTTTATCTCTGCTAGCAGGTTTTAAGGGTCTTATGAACAGGACCCCTAACTTGCACTTTTTTCTCCTGCAGAGCTCAGCACCATGCCCTGCACATAGTAGGAGCTTAAAAATAGCTTGTTGAATGGAAGATCTGAACAAAAGCACTCCCTAGCAGGGGCTGGTCCCTTAGTAAGTTGTGTCTGTCTCTTCCAGACAACTCCTTGGCCTACGAAACGACCACCAATAATTAGTGAGTTGATGGCTTGCATTTGTGTAGTGTTCCCCAGTGCCCAGCAAACCCTCTCACTTGGTCCTTACAACAACCCTTCTCATCTATATGTTAACCAAACACAGGGGTGAAAACTCCCGCCTCCGCAGCAAGTTGACCAGGTGGGATGGCTCTGTGTCCTCCTGGATGACCAAATGGCCAGGGCCCATGTGGGTGTTCAGGAACCCAGGCCCAGCAGCTGCACACAGTGGTGGGAACTGTGAGACCAGGACTGTGTGCAATGAAACAAATAAAGCTTCCTCAGCTTGAGGGCTTTTCTGGTTCCCCATAGGGAGACTGTTAAAAGCTCAGCTTCAAACTTTAGAGGACCTTTCAGCCCACATCTGGAGGCCATTTCACATCCAGCTCACATCTCCAGGAAAAGCAGCCTGCATTTCATCCTGCTCCACGTCCTCCCTTGACTGGTCTGGCCCGCATTCCCTGCCCCTCAGGGTCAGAATGAGAAGCAGGCACATTGACTTGAGTGAACTCATTTGCTCTCCTATCGCCTCTGCACCTGCTCCCTCCTGGGCTATGAATCCAGTCGTTTCCACAGCAAACAGTCATAAACAGCCGGAAGGGGACCAGGACTTCAGGTGCAGGAGGAGGAATGGGGAGTAGCTGCAAACACTTTGGCAAGGCCCACTTTCATACAGATGTTTTTCGCCATAAACCAGGGGGAACTGCAAAGCAAGGAGTGGGCCAGGTTACTAATGACAAAGCCTGCAAAGTGCATTAGGCCGAGGCTCAGACAGTGACTCAGAACTTCCTCAGAGTGCTGGGCTCCACCTCACACAAAATGGGGTGGAAGAGGGGCTGGAGGCTTCAGGGACATTGAGTGTGCAGATCAGGAAGTTCGTGCTGAGAAGACCCTACTTGTGCAAAGACATGGACACCCCAAATTCCCAAGTCCATGCTCTGTTGTGGCATCAGTCCCCTTTCCTAAATTCTAATTAGCAGCATTCCTGAAATGTCTCTAGTTCACCTACCGTGTGCAGGCTTTGTGACTAAGACACAGTGTCTGCACTCGTTTCCAACCGTGTGGGTGATGGGTACATGCACAGCCAAAGATAAACAGGTCAGGTTGTGTCTTGCACTGGGGCAGGGGTACAACATGCAGGGGAAGCAAAGTGGAGCGGAATGGAGTCATTGGTCTCAGGGCTATGGGAAAGGTCCTTGGAGGAGGTGGCAGTGAGGTGACCCTTCATAGGTGGGTAGGATTTGGATAGGCCTGGAAGGGATAGCACAGTGCAGTACAGGGAACAGCATCTGCAAGGAAGGGGATGGAATGTGCCAGGCAAGCCATGTCCTGGGAATGGCAAAGAGCCTAGTGTCCTGGAGTGTGGCATGGTTTTGGCCATAAACAGGGAGGATGGTGCTGGAAGTGTATGTAAACCCAGACCAGAGAGGGCCCCAAATGGCAGGAATAAGGAAATTATTGAGAGTATTTTACATGTGAATTAGTCACCAACTTTTATAAAAAAAAGAGATTTCATAGACAAAGTTGGGTTCTTGCATCCTGTGATACTCTAAAAAGTCTGGCAATTTGGGGTCTCCATTCTCTTGCAGCTATACTTAGCTGTAGCTGGGCAGTGGCTGCTCCTAAGCAGGACAAGCATCCTCCAATCTGCCCCAGTCCTCACCACTCCCTGTGGTGGCCCTTTTATCAACTCGCCCTGGCCTGCATCCCTTTGGTCATCTGCCTGCCCTCCATGGAGTTTGTGGTCTCTGCTGTAGACCCTGAGGAGATGCCAGCAATGCCAATGGATGGTGGGAAATTCCCGCCTCATTGTGTTTAGGAAAATATTTTGAGCACACTGAGAAGTCTGTAACTTGGAGTCAGTAAGGCCAGTGAGGTGTTCTTGAGAGGGTCCTTGTAGAACATGAGATGCCCAGAAGGCGGAAGCAGGGAAAGCAAGGAAAGGGCAAATTGGGAAGAAATTCGTAAGTGTGACTGGCTTTGATCATGGATTAGGTGAGGAGAGTGAAGAAGAGGGAGAAGAAGCTGAAGTGAACTCCAGGATTTCAAGATTAGGATTCAGAACAGAAGGTAGAGTCATTCGAGGAGGTAGATGTGCGAGGCAGTGCTGGGCTCTGGAACGGGCTCTGGAAGGGGATGGTGGGTACTGCTCTGACGTATGCAGTTTGAGGTTCTGGCAGACTGGAGACTCAGATTTGTGATTCTCTGCAGAGGTGACACTCATGGGGACAGGTGTGGTCAGAAGGGCCCTGTTAAGGGAGGAGGTGGAGTGGAGCCATGGTTCCTTACTGCTCCACTGGCAAGCTCAGCTCCACCCTGAGAAATTCATCACAGCTTGTGTTGTGAGGATCCCTCTCTGGAGCTGCTTCCTCCCCAAATCTGTATGTTGAAATCCTAGCATGGTATTCACTAATGTGATGGCATGCAGAGGTGGGAGGTGATTAGGTCACAAGGGTGGGGTGGAGCCTTCATGAATAGAATTAGTCCCCTCATAAAGGAGACACTAGCGAGACCTCTTACCCCTTCAGCCATGTAAGGACACAGTGAGGAGATGGACACCTCTGAGCCAGGAAGTGGGTCCTCAGCCAACACTGAATCTCCCTGGATCTTGGATTTCCCAGACTCCAAAACCGTAAGAAGTAAATGTGTGTCATTTAAGCCAACCAGTCTGTGGCGTTTTTGTTGTAGCAGCCCAAACAGGCTACGACAATCTCCCTAAGCGCATTGCTTACCTGAAAAGATGTGTCCTTCAGGGGCACGGTGATGGCCACCACTGCTTCTCAGGCACAGAGGGGCAGAGGGTGTGGGCCAGGCTGGGCCTGAGTCACATGGAATAATTTTGTCTCTTGTTCCTCTGAAGCATTCCTGGAGGATGGGGTGGGGTGGGGCTGAGTCATTTGAGCCCCTCCAGCAGCTGGTGGAGGGCAGTGAGTCACAGCTCTGGTTCTCAATCAGAAGCAGAGTAGAGGCCTGAAGAGAATGCATTGATGGCCAGGTCTGCGATGCCCAGCTTGCTGGTAACTGTCTCTTAAACAATGACAGTTGTGGCTGCCACTGTGGAAAGCTTCACTGTTGAGACTTTCCCATGTGTTTCCTCACTGGATCTCAGTTTCTCATTATACCTTCCTTTGTGTGGATATTTGATGGTCGCATCCACACTGGGCTCTGTGGGAGCAGGGACTGGCCCTAGTTTTGCTCATCATCAGATCTTTGGCATCCAATCCATTTAAAATGGAAGACTGAATGAACACATTAATGAACGGCTCCATTTGGTGTGAAATTTTAATATAAAGTATGTGTATGTATAACCTATTTATAAACATTTACATGCTATTTCATAGATGGAAAAATAAGAATACAGCAGACATGAAAATTGAGCTTGCCACCTAGAAACAGAGGCTGGGGATTCCTGGGTGATAGGAAAATATATTTTCACTTCATGTGTTCCTCTCTCCCCTCCATCATCTTACTTTTACAATCAGCAAAAAAGGTTTACAAAGTAGACTATACTAATCGCATTGTTCCACAACTCTCTCTTCCACTGAACCCAATATGGTGGGTATCTTTGGTGTCTGTCAGGCTGGCCTTGATTTTGCATCCTTATGGGCTGCTGATCCACGTTCCAGCTCTCTTGGAGCCCACTCTCTGTTGGGTGGACTCCACACTTGGGTTTGGGGATGCTGGTTTGCCCCTCACCTCTTGGGTGCTGTATCAGTTTCTTGAGGAAACGTGGCCTGCATTACAGCTGGCTGGGATCTGGCTCTTAGAAGCGGACGAGGTGGGGAAGTGGCAGAAGTGAGTGCTGTCCTGAGGACCCCAGACAGATGAAAGATGCAGTCCAGGCTGAGTAAGGGGAGAGGTCAGAGTCCAGTAGAGCCAGAAAGCTGTGGGGTGGTGTGCACTGTGTGCTGGATGATCCTGGTGGGCAGGCTGGGGCTTCCATAAAGAGGGAGGACTCTGTCTAGCTAGGCCTCTTGGTCCCTGATGCCAATGATGGTTTTTTCCAGAGGCTCAACAAACCCAGAGCCAGCCTTTTCTGCCGATTTCTCCTCCTGCAGACCCTAGACAGGATCCGGATCTCCCAGCTTTTGTCCAAGGAAGCTGCAGGCAGAAGACAGTGGACGTGCTTGAGAAACTTTGACTTGGGAGTCACAAGACTGTATCCAGTCTTGGCTCTACTAGTTACTCATGCAACCCCTCTGAGCCCTGTTAAATTGAACTAAATTTGGCCTGAGGCTGCCTTCCTACTTTGAGTTCCTACATAGCAAACTGCAACTTAACTTTGTATGTAAACAAACTGCAACTTAATGAAGAGTATATTCCTGTAAAAATATCTGAGTTTCAGCCAATTAGAGCAGCTGAGCTTTAGCCAATCACAGGCTACCAACTGATCAGATCATGTCCTTATTAAGGCAAATGCCCAGCTGTAATCAATCAAGTGTTTTCTGTGTGTCACTTCCTTTTTTCTATCTGTAAATACTGCCTGCTCACGTTGCTAAGTATAGCTCTCTGAACCTCTCCTGGTTCTGAGGACTGCCCAATTCGTGAATCATTATTTGTTCAAATACTCTGCTCAATTTATCTAATTTTTTTCTCTTACCAGCCCAAATTGACTTCCATTATATCAGGTTTTAGGATATATTCACTTAATAGCATGCAAAGTGGTTTCACATGATTATTTTAATTTTCCTTTCTATGTTTATTCCCCCTGTTTCTTTGTTATTTGTGTCTTCTTTTTCATTTCTCAATTTACTCTTTTCAAAGGATCACATTTTGGATTTATGTATTGGTCCTATGTTTCTCTGTTATTATTTACTTTGCTTTTATATTTTCCTTCCTGCTGTTTTTCCTTTTCTTTCTGAATTGAATCTTATTCGCCTGTTTTATATATTTTTTACTGATATATCTGTCAAGGATTATTAATTTTCCTCTGAGCACTGCTTTATTTATATGCTCATTGGATTTAACTTGTGTACTTTTTCTTTAATACACATAGTTAATTCTATTTGTTTCTATTTTCCCCTTTAACCTAAGAGTAATGAGTTTATTAATTTAGAAAGGAGTTTATTAATTTTCAGATGAAAGGAATGTTTTCAGGATATTGTTATTCATTTTTAATTTTATTACATTTATTGTGACTAGAGAACATTACCTATATTATTTATTGAGGTTCCCTTTGTGGCTTAATGTAAGGCTTTCATGAGTGCTTATCTTCACTTGGCATTGAAAAGGTGTGTTCTCTAGTGTTAGGGTACAGTACTTGCCCTATGATCTTACTAAGGTTGACTATAACTTGACCTGTTTCTTTTTGTTTGTTTTCTTGATCTGCCCTAGACCAAGACATAAATTTAAATCTCTTGTTATGGGTGTTTATCAATTTCTCCTGATTTTTTCCATCATTCTTACTGTATAAAATTTGCTACTATGTTGACTGCATGTTCATAATTCTTACATCTGAGTTGTGAATTATAACCCCTGGCATTATAAAGTGTCTTTGTCTTGTATAGTGATTTCTGAATCCTCCCTTTCCTTACATTAACTTCGTGATTCTTGATTTTTTTCTTCCTGGCATTTACCGAGTGTAACGCTGTCCGTTCTTCCATTTTCAGCCTTCCTGAATCATTTGGTTTTAGGTGTGCCTTTTGTACGGTGCACAGAGTTGGGTTTTGCTCTATGAGTCTATCCGAAATCTTTTTTTTTTTTTGGTTTCCAGAGCAATTTATTCAGGAAAATCTATTCAATATGCCATCAACAGTTCTCCTGTGTGTATTGTGCTGATAAATAGACACTGAGAGGATTTAACAAGTTCATCATTTAATAAGTCTGAATTCATTTTCACCACATGGTATTGTACACGGTCATCTGCTGAAACAGATTTCTTTTTTAACAGATCTTAGTTTAAAAAAAGTCATAGATACTGTGAGTTCTGTATAAACTGGTGGACAGTAAGTTAGTTCCTTTGTTTTAACTTATAAGCCTCAACTTCACCGCAGAATAAAGAATGTAGGCCAAAGAAAGCATAATCGGTCACTCGTATAGAACAGTATTGTTTCTATAATTTGAAGCTTTCTGAATGGACGGGTTCAGGCCTGATGCAACTGTAAAAAGATTACTTAATGAATAGACTATATGGAAATTGTACAAAATGTTATTACCTTTAATCATTAGTAGCTTAAACAGCACTATATCACTAATTGCTATTCAAAATCAAAAACCTGTTTTTGAATCCCCGAGAAGGCAGCATGTGTACACAATCATACCACCTTGTACTTAGGGGTGTGCCAAAACGTAATTCAACAGAAACTTTGGCTTTAGGAAAGAGTCACAAATATTTAAAAGAATGGCTTTAATCGTCATTTTAAGTATACGGTAGGGGAAAAGTGTGCTTTAATTAAATATACATCATACCAGTGATGCTGGCAAGGTTGAAAGTTACTCCTAATGTTGATAGCTATAAAAACTAGTTTGTACATAACAAGACAATGAGAGGAAAAAGCAATCCCTTTGAAACAAAATTATCAAATAAAAAATGTTCACAGTGGTTTGTATCAACAGTATGCATTTTATGACAAGAACATGTACAGATTTGGAGCACCCTAGGGCTCTCTTTATGTCCTAAAGAAAATGAGCATTTACATGATTATGGGTTGTACTGAATTTAAAAAGATCAACTGTACACTTACTCCTTAGACAGGATAAACTGTCCTGGGGTGTACAGCTTTAACACCATCATTAAAATTGTTTGCAAAAGGAAGAGAGAATTAAAAAACAAAACACTTTTCTTTTTGGAGTGAAGAGTCTCTCATTTGCTGTTATAACCAGCAAATGCCATTCACTAAATCAAAAACGGAAGGAAGGGCCCCCACAAACACAGATCTATCTGAGCAAGCTGACCAGTACACATTACAGTCTTAAAAATGAAGGTTATATACTCTATGTTACAAGTCCCAACTAGGCAGTGTCAAAATGACATCTATTTCTTTGCTTGCTTTGTGATCATACCCCTTGGAGGCGTTACAGGTCTTGTGGCATTTGGCTTCTTTTTCTCTGCAGGCTTTAAAATCTGAAAAGAACACATTAATGTTTCATCCACACTCATCATGGCACCTGCATTGTCAAACTCTCCACAATAATTGGGCGCAGAAAACAGAGTGACCAACTGCCTCTTTGCAAAAAATTCATATCCATCTTCAACCACCTGATGGGCTCTACATATAAGATCCAAATCATGCTTATGGAGAAATTTTGCAACCACTTCTGCACCAAATGTGAAGGACACTCCTCTGTCATTTTCACCCCAGCCTAAGACATCTTTATCGGGGTCAGACCACAAAAGATCACAAAGAAGACCTTGATCTGGTACATCAGTTGGTCGCATAATTCGCCGAATCTGCTCCATAGATTGAAGATCTGGTGATAAACCTCCATGACAGCAGAATATCTTCTCATCCACGATGGCTGCTATCGGTAAACAGTTAAAACAGTCTGTGAAAGTTTTCCATAGTTTAATGTTGTATCTTCTTTTACATTCATCATAAAATCCATAAATTCTGTTGATGCTGGCACATTCATGGTTCCCTCTGAGAAGAAAAAAATTCTCAGGATATTTGATTTTGTAGGCCAGTAAGAGGCAGATCGTCTCCAATGACTGCTTTCCCCTGTCCACATAGTCCCCAAGAAACAGGTAGTTGCTTTCTGGCGGGAAACCACCGTACTCAAAAAGTCGCAGCAAATCATAGTATTGCCCATGGATGTCACCACATATTTTGAGTGGTGCTTCAAGTTCTAGTAGGATAGGCTGACTGAGAAAGATTTCACGAGATTTTAAACACAGTCCTCTGATTTCATTCTCCTGAAGCTGGACGTTCTTACCAGGCTTGGACCCTCTCACTTCCAGCAGCCGTTGGATGATGCTGTCGATGTTGAGTTTGTCTAAATCCGCCATCGCCTTCCCACCGCCGACCCTCCCGCAGCGGCGCCGCCGCCGGCTCGCGCCCGGGACTCACACCTCCTTTCCCACGCCACGAGCAGAGGCGGTGGTGGCGGCGGTGGCAGCAGCCGCGGCGGGTCCCCCCCCTGCCGCCCCGCTCCTTGCTTCCTCCTTCTCTCCC